>NC_087220.1:62275597-62285597 GCF_015104395.2 Macrobrachium nipponense
TATGTCACCCTCCACTCGTAAGGCCTAAGAATTCGGAAAAGTCCACCTCTTAACAAAGCGAGCGTTTTCGATAATGAGATAAAAACCAAGAAGTTTGTTTGAACGAGGAACTGCTACGACAGCTTTGTTACTTCATTTGCTCATTCTGTGTGTGTTTATTTTAAGAGATTGTCATTAGAAACGTTTCTACAACAGCTTTGTTACTTCATGTGCTTATTCTGTGTGTGTGTGTGTGTTTTTTTGAAGAGATTGTCATTAGAAACGTTTCTATAAGAGCTTTCTTATTTCATGTGTTCCTTCTGTGTGTGTGTTTTTTTTTAAGAGATTGTCATTAGAAACGTTTCTATAAGAGCTTTCTTATTTCATATGGTCATTCTGTGTGTGTGTGTTTTTTAAGAGATTGTCATAAAAACGTTTCTTTAGGAGCTTTCTTATTCCATATACTCAATCTGTGTGTGCGTGTATGTTTTTTTGAAGAGATTGTCATAAAAACGTTTCTTTAAGAGCTTTCTTATTTCATATGCTCATTCTGTGTGTGTGTGTTTTTAAGAGATTGTCATTAGAAACGTTTCTATAAGAGCTTTCTTATTTCATGTGCTCATTCTGTGTGTGTTTTTTTAAGAGCTTGTCATTACAAATGTTTCTTTTAAAGTTTATTTTGTCGGGTTTTTTTTATTCAAAGGGAATTTTTTTAAGAGAGAGGGTTTTATTTTTTATATGCTCATTGTTTTTTTTTTCAAGAAGATTTTCTTTAGAATTTTTTTTTTTGCGTTTGTTTACATAGTTTTTTTTTGTAGTTTTTTTCATTCAAAAGGAATGTTTTCCAGGGAGCTATAAGAATGTTTTCGGTTCATTTACTAATGTGTTATTTTCAAGAATATTTCCCTTAAAATATACTTCTTTTGTTTATGTTTTTGAAGAGTTTTTCTCATCGGTTTTTATTTAAAAGCAACGTTTTTTTTTAAGAAAGAGAGAAGTGAACTTCGTATAGGAGAGGGTACAAATATGGAAAAGTCTCACAAGTTTGTATAGTTTTCCCAAGTTCAGCATTTTATTTTTATCACCACAGAAAACCGGATTGCATCTTTTTTTTGGCATTTACAGTCACTGAAGAGTCTTTAAACTAAATATATTTGTAGTCACTTGTGTATTTAGTAAGTAAATCATTCAGTTGTGATTTGGTTTAATTAAAAAGGACTCTTGTCTTTATTTGCTCAACAATTTTACTTTTTTTTTTTATCTTTCTTTGACAAAAATCTAAAAGGTCTCCTTGGCCCATGGATACTATTTTGAAGTCGCAATTGATTGATGTCTTTTCCTTAGACTGGCGTCACAAACTTGGTGATCAGCAGGTTTGACCAGTCAATCAAACCATTAATATCCAGACTGTGGAATTCCCTGCCATCGCCTGTATTCCCTTTCTACTATGAAGTAGCAGATTTGGAATCACTTAGCAGTAGAATACAATGATTAATTGATTGATTGGCTATTGACGCTGAATTTAAATTCAAATGACAAAATCATTTATACTTAAAAATAAAAAAGTTTCTCATTATCATTTAAATATGATGATTTAATTAAGACAAAATCATTTTATACATAAAAATAAAAATGTTTCTCATTATCATTTAAATATGACGATTTAATTAAGAACGTTTTTATTTGAAACGTTTCATATCAGAACGTTTATCCTCTTATTTTTTATTTTAGCTGGCTGGGCTTCAACACCAGGTGATTTAAGCTATTTGATCTGAAATCATCTATTAATCAGTCAATAATAGTATGTTAATCGTGTCCTCTTCAGATATTATAGGTTCGCCCGCCTAGAGAGAGAGAGAGAGAGAGAGAGAGAGAGAGAGAGAGAGAGAGAGAGAGTGTTGGGGATTATCTGCTGATAAATTATGCAATTTTTTTTTCATGTTTTACAGACACTAAACCCTTTGGAAAATCCCAAAATAAATTAAAGCAGGTTATTTACTCTCTTTCTCTCTCTCTCTCTCTCTCTCTCTCTCTCTCTCTCTCTCTCTCTCTCTCTCCTCCGCATTCTCGTTTCATTTTCGCCCACTTTCTCCGTGATATTGATGGTTTAATGTTACGTTATGGTATTATGCTAATTATATGATAATGTGTTGCCTCGTGTTTAAACTTAGTTATGGTTTTGCCTGCTCAAGTAATGAGGTGTATAAACACACATGTGAATACACTCAAAAGTAAGTATACAGACAGAAAACACACACACAAACGTTTTTCACTAAATACGAGGTAGATTTTTGCGTATATATATATATATATATATATATATTATATATAGGATATATATATATATATATATATATGAAAGTAATTTTATCTCTCGATGGTCCTGTGGGTTAAAGCGCCTCGCTGTAAGTCCTTATTCTCGGTTTCCGTGGTTCGAGTCCACGAGCCGACGAATTTCTTATCAACTAAGAAATACCACCACTCGGTTAACATACGCGAAAATATATTTATTCCGAGGCAGAGCAAATTAGATATTAAAGGACATTTGTAGCTCGATATATATATATATAATATATATATATATATATTATATATATATATATATATAAGTATATATATATATATATATATATATATATATTATATATATATATATATATATATATATATATATATATATATATATATATATATATATATATATACATATATATATATATATATATATATATATAGATAATATATATATATATATATATATATGTTGATAATAGACAAATAGATAGTGTATGTACATCCACCCTTGACTCGGTAAATATATCAACTGATCGTTCACTGCGTTTCATTACTTCAGTGCCTGTGGTTTCGGAGAAGTGTGTTATTATTGTCCGCTGCGATTTCCAATAGTCGCGTATTTTGTAATCAGTGTTGTATCGTGCCCCGAAGGTATTCGAACTGTATTTTTCCATTGTATTTCCGTTAGCTGTCTTTTTTTGTTTTGTTTTATTTTTCTATTGCGCCGTTGTTGCAAAAGTTGCAGAATTGACCTCAGTGTATTCGTAATTTGTGTGTTCGTGTGTATTTGTGATTTGCTCTTGTACCTCACTGTATATGTTATTTTGTTTTTGCTTTTCGTTGCCTGTGATTAAACTATTATTAGCATTACAGTGTTGCTGTAAGATTTTTATGAACTGGAGTTTAAACTTATTTTTCTGTACAGCGAGTCAGAACTTAATTTTTATGTACTTTTTAATTTTCTATATTTTCCTTATCGTTCTTTATATATTTCCTGGAAACCTGATTTTCCAGTGTCCACAAAGCCTGATTTATTCTCCTCAATTGTCCACTAAAACTGATTTCTTCTTTTTCTAAAAATAAAAAAAAAAATAAAAAAAAGCTGACTTTCTCCAGTAACTTTTTTTTTTTTTTTTTTTGCAGCGTCGAGGACAAACTTTCTTGCTTCGAGATTATCCCAAATTATTTCTCGTTCCAGGAAATCGAAATTTGATTCCCAAAGCTGATTTTTTTCCAGATTCCTGAAGTACTCGGTCTTTTCCAGCTTTATATGAAACATCGAATTTTCTTACGACTTTTATATGAAGTCCTGAATACAAATTCAACCTCATTCAAGTCCAATTTCAGTCTTCTGAGTCAATAGAAGTCCAGAATGACAGAGTCGTTTCTGTTCTCTGAAGTCTGAAACTTTTTCCTTCCAGTTTCCAGAAGTCCGGACTTTCAGGATTTGTTTCCGCTTTACCTAAAGTCCGGGCTTTTTCCTTCCAGTTTCCAGAAGTCCGGACTTTCAGGATTTCTTTCCGCTTTACCTAAAGTCCCGGACTTTTTCGATTTACGGATTTTCCCCGGAATCCTCCATAGCTCTTGCTTCGTGCTTAAGCTATTTGTTTTGGCGTGTGGACCTTAACCCCTCCCCCCCTCGCCCTTTTGTTTGGGGGTGGGGAGGAGGTTGGTTATGACCTGCAACGATGCCCTTGTGCCCTCGTTTGACCTGGTTTCGTGACTTGCTATTGTTGATCTAGTCTTGTGACCTAGTTGCTATTTTGACCTGGTTAGTGGCCGAGTCATGTAACCTGATGTTGTGACTCTGACTTGTGACCTGGTCATATGACCTAGACTCGTAACCTGCTGTTGTGACCTATTATTGTAACCTGCTTATGCGACCTCTTTTGACCTGGTCTGTGACCTGCTGTTGCGACTTGGTCTTGTAACCTAGCCTTGTAACATGCTTTTGTGACCTTCCTTTGTGACTTGATCTGGTGACAAATTCCACCTTGCATCAGACCGATAACGTATGGTGTTCATCCGGTCTTGATTTATATCTATTTATTTTAAATTTCAAGATTTCAGTTGACATTTAAGATCGTGAAACCTGATCATGAAACCCGAAACCTGGTTCATTTGTAATCTCGTTCTGTATTGTTTTCGAAACCCGATGGAAAGACATCCTGAACCCTCCCGGTGTTTTTTCGAAACCGTATGAAGAAAAACATCCGCAATAAATATTGACCGTATAATATCGATAAACAAACCTGCTTGTTTGTTTGTTTAGTCGCAAACTAAAAAAGGGGATATGACGAGTACTGTGACATTTTTATTATACGTGATTCATTTCTATTCATTTTTATTCATAAATGGACATTCAACTTGCAAATCCTGCTAACACAAAATGCGACGCACAAAGTGGTCTTTTGTTTGCGTGGTTATTTATATTTGAGCTTTGTGATTGTTATTGTTTATTGACGTTTGTTCACTGTTGCGTTATTGACGCTGAGAGCTGTGTGATTAATCAGTAAATCAGGACGGTTTGACATGATGTCACCATAGTTAGTGATGTGTGTTTGTTTACTTTTGCTCTAAGGAGTTATTTTGAACTGGGTGTTATCCTAATTGGATGTTATCCTAACTGAGTGTTATTCCAACAGAAGTTATCCTAACTGGATGTTTTCCCAACTGGATGTTATCGTAGCTGAATGTTATCCTAAGATTGTGTCACCGTAATTTAATGTTATCTTTCCCATATGATTTCCGAATTGGATGTTATCCTAACTGGATGTCTTCCTAATTGACTGTTAACCAAACTGGATGTTATCCTAAGTGGATATTATCCTAAGAGACTGTTATCCTAAGCAAATGTTATCCTAAGATGCGTATTTTCTTAATTTAATGTTACCTTTCCTATATGTTTTCCGAATTGGATGTTATCTTAATTCACTGTTATCCATACTGGATGTTATCCTAGTGGATGTTATCCTAAGAAATGAATAGTAGTGAAACGAGGTACCAAAACTGGTTAATAATTGTCTGGAATAATCACACCTCTGTGATTTTAGGTGAACGGCGTATGGCAACGCTCTCGGGAAATGCATGCAGAGGAATAATAATAAGGAAATCAATGAATAACGGCCGAGATGGTTATACACTGAATGACAGAATGATGTTCGAATCCGTCCCGCCCTGGGCAGGACAACCTAGATTTTGCCTTCGTGATTTTGCCCGGGGAATTTCTCTCTCCTCCTCGTCAGTGTGGCACACAACGAGAACCCCGACAGTCATCATCAATCAAATTGACGAGCGACCGCACGATTGGCGGATCGATATCGGTTGCCACTTGTTTTAAGTGCAGGTTGCAAGCTCTTGCAACTTATAGGTGTGCGGATGCTGAGTTAAGTATCTCTCTCTCTCTCTCTCTCTCTCTCTCTCTCTCTCTCTCAGCAGGGGAGAAAGTAGGTCACCATCTACGTCTAAAATAAAAGCCTACTTGCGAATAACAGATGTTCCGTTATTAACCGGACAATAGCGTTATTAAAAAGGTTATTCACACTCGGAACAACAACCGGAAACTGACTACGCTGTCCCGCGTGAGAACAAAAAACGTATTTTTTTTCACAGGTGGGAAGAAACGTTTGGTTGAGGTTTCATTGTGAACTTATGAGTCATTAAAAACGTTTTTCTTAGGGACTGGAAACAAACGCTCGGTGGATGTTTCGTTGTTGTGTGCTTCTTGAGTCCTCATTAAAAACGTTTTTCTTGGGCACTGGGAACATAAACGTTTTTCTTAGCTATTAGGAACAAACGTTTGGGTGATGTTCCGTTATCGTGGGGTTCTTGAGTCCTCACGGAAAAAAGAAAAGTTTTTCTTATTCATTGGAACAAACGTTTGGTAGAGGTTTCATTCGGAATTTCTTGAGTCCGCGTAGGAAAACAAAAACGTTTTTTTCGTAGTCATTTGGAAGAAACGTTAGGTGGAGATTTCGTCCTGAACGTCAACTTGACGCGTCGATAGTAGAGTCACTGGAACATATTGACGTTGCTTTTTTCATTCCCACACTGTAGATCTCGCTCTTCTGTTTTCCTTTTGACGAGGGAAAACGAAAGCCAACTCGACATCTACCGAGAGAATCAAACGTTTCTCTTCTCAGCTCCATCCTGTAAAAAAAACGTTTTTTCTGCAATTTGATCTGTGGAAGATTGATAGATGGAGGAAGAGAGAGAGAGAGAAGGGGGGGGGTGAAGGGATTGCAGGTGGAGGGACTCATCCATCCTTCCTTCCTCCTCCCTCCCTCCCATCTTTCCCCCAGGCATCCTTTTACAGGAGAATGAGGCTGATCCAATTGAATGAGATTTAAAAGATGATAAAATGGGGGAACAATTCTTGCAAAGGATCGGCTCCTTCCGGTAAGTGCCCTCTTATCATCTCCTGACGGTTCCTTTGGGGAAGGGGGCCGGGTGGGTATGTGGGTTAGAGAATTGTATGGGGGTCTTACGGTGTGCGAGGTGGTAGGAGATTGTATGGGATTGTGGTGGAGGGATGTAGGACCATCGTCTTTCGTGGCTGGGTGGATGGGTGGGTGGGGTGTTATGTGGGAACCGCTGCAGGTTTTTTCAAAGGAGCTGTGGGAATTGTATGGGCAATCGTATGGGGCCTTCTGGATGGTATGGAGGTCTCCCCGTATTGAATTGATATGGGTTTAAGATGTCCTCTCTCTCTCTCTCTCTCTCTCTCTCTCTCTCTCTCTCTCTGTATTCGTTGTCTAAATTATGTAAGGAATTGAATGGTTTAAAGTGGGCGTTTCCCTAAGGAGGGATGAAGGAACCACGCCCCTTTTGTGCATATTAAGAAATGAAGGAACTTCCCTCCAGCCGGATAAATAAGTCATGGCAGATCTTGTTGATTAGAAGAGGTTGAACTCAGTCCATTATATTTTTTGTTTGCAGGAGCTGATTGAAAGGCGCTTTGATGACTTACCTGGCTTGCGAGAGAGAGAGAGAGAGAGAGAGAGAGAGAGAGAGAGAGAGAGAGAGAGAGACTCAGTTGAATGTTGCGACGGCTTTATATATATTTTTTAAAATTTAAATTTTTCCTTCCTTCTCTCATTTTGCTTTAAACATTTAGAAACACAACGAAGATTATAAAAATTACAATGCTCTTTATTTTTCTTTGCAGTTTAATTGCTATTTGTAAATAGCAATTTACTAAAAGAAATTAATTTGTACATCATTTACCCACGTTCGTCTCACACACACACACACACACACGACACACCAAAAGAGGTATTGAAAGAAGAATTTTATAAGTAATTAATTTCTTTATTTATATTTTTAAAACCTAATGAATAATTGAGGAGTCATGTTGGGTTCACGTTTGTAACTGTTACTCATCAATGTCTGTGATTCAACAATTGATTATCACCTGTTGATTAGGTCAGATTTTGTTTTAGTTTTGTTATCAAATTATCTATCAGTTATTACACAGGGTGTGCCAAGTAACTGACTCTCTCTCTCTCTCTCTCTCTCTCTCTCTCTCTCTCTCTCTCTCATCTCTCTCTCTCTCTCTCTCTCTCTCATTTATCTCCCTCCATTTTTATTGTCACCCTACAACCTTTATCCTGATATATATGTATATATATATATATATATATATATATATATATATATTATATTTATATAAATATATATTTATATTTACATATATGTATATAATATATATATATATATATCTATTATATATTTATATTTACACACACATATATATATATATATATATATTATTATAGATAATATATATATTTATATTTACATATACATATTTGTGTGTGTGTGTGTCATATATATATATATATATATATATATATATATATATATATATATATATATATATATATATATATTGCATGTATATATGTATGCATTATGTTTATACGTACTTATGTATAAAATCATGAAACCAAATAAGCACAGAACTAGGTACTAATTAAGTTGTAATTTCACTCCTTTATCCAGAGAGAGAGAGAGAAAAAAAAAACTCCATTAAGCGTAATGTATACTTTTCATTACAACCGACGGCGGCGTTGGTCCTAATAAACTTATTATCTTTTTTTTCTTGTATTTTGAATTGTTTTTTTTATAAAAGAGAATTATATATTCCAGTGCACGATATTCATCAGCCTTTGATTAATTGCCTTGTGGACATAAGCCGCTAAACCGGACGGATTTTAACCGGAGATATCATTTTCGTTTGTTGTTGCTCGTCGTGGCTTTTTTTTTTTTTTTTTTTTTTGGGGGGGGGGGTGGCTTTATACTCGCTCGGTTTTTCATTATATTCGACAAGGTCGAAGTTTTTTTTTTATTTCATTTTATTTTTTGCTCGGTTTGTGTATAAATTTTTTAACATGTACTAGGTATCCCCCACTCTCTCTCTCTCTCTCTCTCTCTCGTCTCTGTCTCTCTCTCTCTCTCTTTTCTCTCTCTCTCTCTCTCTCTCTCTCTCTCTCAGAGGCAACCACAATTTACATACAGAATTAAAAGCAGTAATAAGTATTGAGATAACAAGCGTCATTGGCGTCGCTCCCGTGGGATCGATGTCGAGGTCTCTCTCTCTCTCTCTCTCTCTCTCTCTCTCTCTCTCTCTCTCTCTCTCTCTCTCTCATTTTCCCAGAACATTTCTTTATGGTTGACAGGATTATGAAAATATTCAATGGGAAAGGTCCATTACTTTCTCTCTCTCCCTCTCTCTCTCTCTCTCTCTTTAATTCATTAGCAGCAAATCTTGGCTGCTTTTGTCGTTTTTAGTTTAAAGATTTATTTCGTCAAATTCTTAGAAAGTTAAGAAAAAAAGTATGCAGCCATTTTCCTTCGGTCCTCCCTCCTTTAAATCCCGGATTACAGACAAGACAAACGCCCTGGGGGGGATTTTCCCCTATTTCCCGAGCGTCTTTAACCCCCTCACCCCCTCCCTCTCCCCCAAAAGATTGTTTTACCTGTGCCCACCGCCGAGGTAATCCAATTTCAGAAACCTTTTGATGTCAAAATTAATTTTTTTTCCTTCTTCCTTCAAATCTCTCTTACCTGGTCCTGGTCGTCGGCTTCCCAGGCCGTAGGAACCGGTTCTCTCATTTATTTGTTTTTATTCCGTTTTTATTTATTGGTTTTATTGCTATGAGACTTTACAACACTGTGTTTGTGGCCCGAGAGAGAGAGAGAGAGAGAGAGAGAGAGAGAGAGAGAGAGAGAGAGAGAGAGAGAGAGAGAGAGAGATGATCGGTCCTTCGGCACATATAGACAATTAGGAAGGGGCAAAGGTGTCTTCCTCCAGTTGCTTGCAATTAAGTCCTAATGGTCTCCTCTCCCTCCTCTTCTTCTCCCCCGCCCCCCGCCCCCCTTTTTTTTTTACCCCCTTCCCAAATGCCCCCCCCCCCCCCCTCCCCCCCCCCCAACCCCCCTCCTCTATTCTACATTCTGTAACCTTTCATCTGAGTTTCAGATTTGCAATTATTTTGGTTTCGCGAAGAACAGAAAAAATTGAGATATTTATTTTTTGGAGAGGAGAGAGAGAGAGAGAGAGAGAGAGAGAGAGAGAGAGAGAGAGAGGAGAGAGAGAGAGAAGTGTGTGCACTGAATTGCAAACAGTCTGTCTTTACTCTGAAATTTTTAGAGCTTTTTTTATTCCTTCTTCATCTTGTCCTTTCGTTATTTCTCTTGCGCTCTTGGCGCTAATGAACTGTTG
>NC_087220.1:62293097-62295758 GCF_015104395.2 Macrobrachium nipponense
CATTTCTTTTCTCGTATTCTTATCTTCTTATTAGATTCAGTGCAAATATTTCTTTTGCTGATATCATAGTTTTCTCAATGGATTCGTTTTCCTTAAACTTGTCATTTTTTTCCTGTTAATTCTACTTTCTTTTCATCGAGTTTCAATTTTTCCTGACTTTTCTCTCATTCCCAACTTCTATATCCTTTCATTGGGTTATTTGCTTTTCAAAGAAGCCTTCCCTTTCAGAGGTCATTCTCTTATGCTCATTTTGATGGAGAGCTATTTATTCAGCGAGGTCTTTATTAAACGCTCCCTCTCTAGAATGTATTTTTACGTTTCATGCTCCTATGCGCCCTCCTTGAAGGGTCTCATTTGGTCTTCTTGTTGTTATGCTCATTTTATTGGGGATTGTATTAATTCTTCATATTCTTTAAACAGTATATACTTCTATATTCTTACTTCTCTGATCATTCTGTCAAAGGTCTTATTTGGTCTTCTTAGTAATATCCTCATTTTATTTGAGATCGTATTAATTCTTCATAGTCTTTAAATGGTATTTACTTCTATATTCTTACTCTTCTGCTCATTCTATGCTCCTGCTATAAAAGGTCTTATTTGTTCTTCTGGGTAATATTCTCCTCTTATTGGAGGTCATATCTATTCATTACATTCTCTGAATCGCATTTCCTCCCTCATTCTTAGTCTTCTCCTTCTGTTCCTTAATTCTCGTTCTTTTCGTGGCCATATTTACTCTTAATGCTCTGTAAGATCTTTCCCCGGGAGCATAGTATTTGCTCTCGAAATATTCGGCGTTGGCAGGGCCCGCCCTCCGGGCCAATTGCCGAAACTGGATGTCCTGTGAAGTCAGTCGACCTTCGACCTTGGGAGCCAAGGTCGGTTGGTTAATCTTTTGAGCGGAAGTGGGCGTTGATTGGGTCGTCCTCGCTTGAATTGGGAGTGGGGTCGAGGGGAGGTTTAAACTCTCTCTCTCTCTCTCTCTCTCTCTCTCTCTCTCTCTCTCTCTCTGGAGGTTTTTAAGTCTTGTCTGATGTTAGAGATGGTTTGATTTTAGTATTTTATCACTTCAAATAAAAAAAAATGTTCGAAAGAAAGAGTTTGAGTTTATCTGATTTTAGAGAAATTCTTTGATTTTAATATTTTATCTCTTTCGAAAAAAAAGTGTTTGAAAGAAATTTTTTTGAGTTTATCTGATTTTAGAGATATTCTTTGATTTAATATTTTATCTCTTTTGAAAAAAGTGTTTGAGTTTATCTGATTTTAGAGAAATTCTTTGATTTTAATATTTTATCTCTTTTGAAAAAAGTGTTTGAAAGAAAGTGTTTGAGTTTATCTGATTTTAGAGAAATTCTTTGATTTAATATTTTATCCTTTTTTTAAAAAAAAGTGTTTGAAAGAAAGTGTTTAAATTGATCTGATTTTAGAGAAATTGTTTGATTTTAATATTTTATCTTTTTTTGAAAAAAGTGTTTTGAGTTTATCTGATTCTAGAGAAATTGTTTGATTTTAATATTTTTTCTTTTTTCATAGAAAGTGTCTGAAAGAGAAACGTTTAAGTCTTGTCTGATTTTAGAGAAATGATTTGATTTTGATATTTGATCTTTATGGATTTGTTTGAAAGAAAGTGTTTGATTGATCTGAATTAGAGAAATTGTTTGGCTATAATTATTTGTCTTTTTTGAAAGAAGGTATTTGAAAGAAATTGTTTCGTTTTATCTGAGTTAGAGACATTTTATATTTTAATATATTTCATCATTTTGAAAGCATCTAAAAGGAAGTGTTTTGAGTTTATCAGAATTAAAGAAATTTCTACTTTGATATTTTATATTTTTGGAAGAAAGTGTTTGGAAAACAGTATTTATATAGTTTTTTAAAAATTCTTAGGTGATCGTTAATTAATTTAAAGCTGCAATACTGTTTGTTGGACCAGCAGACTGATATAATTTCTTTTCATTATAAAGCTAATAATAAAAATAATGATAACAGTACTCAAATAAAAATCATAATAACAGTGTTCAACGTATTATTCATGATGACAGTGTTCAAATAACGGTCATGATAACAGTGTTCAAATAACGGTCATGATAACAGTGTTCAAATAACGGTCATGATAACAGTATTCAACTTACTATCCATGATGACAGTGTTCAAATAAAGCTTGATAACAGCACTAAAATAAAAATAATGATAACAGTACCCAAATTATAATAATGATAACAGTACCCAAATTATAATAATGATAACAGTACTTAAATTAAAATAATGATAACAGTACCCCGATCAAAACACGAACAAAAATATTTGTGTTCTCAAATTTTGAAAATGGAAAAACCAATCCCCCCTTTCCTTTATAAACCTTCGAAAAAAATCAAATAAATTAAAATACCACGCTTCCAGGAGCCTTCCAGGAGCCTTCCAGGAGCCTTCCAGGAGCACCACACCTTACCACCACCCTTCGCCAATAACCCCATTGTTTTCGAGTATCCCAAAATCACTCGGTCCTGACTTCGTAATCACTTGGAGATGATGAACTGCGGGAGTTCGCCCCTTCATGAGAACTGTGAAGTCGCTTTTTGAAAAAATAAATAAATTCATTGATAAATGAATAAATATAGATGGATGAATGAATAGGTCCTGCAGGAAGATAAATGAATAGTTAGG
>NC_087220.1:62298758-62311258 GCF_015104395.2 Macrobrachium nipponense
GTTAATGACTTGGATAGATGCAGTTGATGACTTGTTGAACATATGTGGTTGGCGACTTGTTAGATACATGTTGATGACTTGCTAGATACATGTTGGTGACTAATTGGATACATGTGGTCGATGACTCGTTGGCGACTAGCAGAAGGCCCCAGAAACCGCCATGACTTGCTGAAAAACTAGAATGTTTCTGAATGGTTGAAAAATTGAATATTTTGTGTAATTGTTTGAAAGTCTGGAGATTTCATTGACTTGCTGGAAAAAAAAACTTAATGACTTGTTGATATCTATGAACTTTTTTCTTTCCTTTAACCATTTTGCTGACTCGTTGACAAACTAGAGTGTATTCATTAAGTACAGGAGAACTCAGTGACGTGTTTCCACGGGTATTCTGAAATGACTTGTCGGCCTAGTAAAACCCAATGTGCCAGTGACTTGTCTGAAGGCCCAGAAACCTTCACACGATTTGCCAAAGGGCCTGAGAGACAAAAGAGGATACAATGAAAGGAATTTGTGTGACACGTATTTTTCACGAATTCCTCGACCGTAAACATGAATAGGAGAGAGAGAGAGAGAGAGAGAGAGAGAGAGAGAGAGAGAGAGAGAGAGAGAGAGAGTTATAATCTATGTGTATTTATTAATACATTTCTTAATGATCTTAACAAATAATTTAAAGAAATATTTCTTGGGTAAACGGGAATAGCCCAGTGAGAGAGAGAGAGAGAGAGAGAGAGAGAAGAGAGAGAGAGAGAAGAGAGAGAGACAGAGAGAGAGAGAGAGAGAGAGAGAGGAGATTAATCATAATGAATTTATTAATAAGTGTCTCAAAGAGCATGTCATGCGAGTGTCCCCACCAGTAGAGAATAATTGGAGGAGAAGCGATGCCCCGAATGGTTGGTTAATCCAGCGTCTGGAATAAGGCGTCTTGGAAAAAAATATTCCTCATTTTATAATTAAATTTCTGTCTACTACCCCCGGATGGTCTCTTTCTTCCCAACGGGAATTAATTAGCGGGAGTTTTTTCCCCTTCGTTGTAATGCTCAGTCGTGGATATTTTTTTATTCTCCATTTCAATTTTTCCCTTCTTTTTGGAATGGGTTTTTTCGTCTGTTGTTTTTCTCTCTCCTCCTCTCTCCTCAGGTGTTGTTTGTTTGTTGTTTTTCTCGTAAGGTATTGGAGTTAGAGAGTTGCTTTGTTTCTGTTTGACAAGGAGTATTATTATTATTTATTTATTTATTTATTTATTTGGTCTGTCACAGTCATCCTATTCGACTGGGTGGTATTTATAGTGTGGGGTTCCAGGGTTTGCATCCTGCCTCCTTAGGAGTCCATCACTTATCTTACTATGTGTGCCGTTTCTAGGATCACACTCTTCTGCATGAGTCCTGGAGCTATTTCAGCCTCTAGTTTTTCTAGATTCCTTTTCAGGGATCTTGGGATCGTGCCTAGTGCTCCTATGATTATGGGTACGATTTCCACTGGCATATCCCATATCCTTCTTATTTCTATTTTCAGATCTTGATACTTGTCCATTTTTTCCCTCTCTTTCTTCAAACTCTGGTGTCCCATGGTATTATTATTATTATTATTATTATTATCATTAATATTAAATTATTATTATTATTATTATTATTATTATTATTATTATTATTATTATTATTATTATTATTGTTGTTGTTGTTGTCGTCGTCGTCGTATTGGATGCCGTTTCTTAATAATAACAACAATAATAATAATCCTTAATATTTTGCACATTAGCACGGTTTGGCTTTCACTAATAGAAAACACTGCAACCATCATTTATTTATCCTTGTACAAATACATTTCCATTATAACAAAGACGGACTTCAATTAAAATGATGATTGTACTTTTTAGAAACTCCCCATTTCTCATTTTGAAAAAAAAGAGACGACAAAGTATATTTTAATTCAGTGATTACTTTCTTTGTTATGCTACATAAAATGTTCAGCTTTTCAGTCCGATAAATAAAATATTGAATACTTTTTTTTCATCCACAAAGCAAAAGGTAGGTTTCCCATTCGTGATATTGATGAAGCCAATTACGCTGTTTTTATTAGTTTTTTTTTTTTAAAGTACGTAATAGGTAGATTTTCAGAATTATACAAAATACATCCCTGTAATATTACTTCGTCTCAGGCTCAGTATGAATATTCGTAATTCACCAACTGGAGAAAATGTTTTTACAAAACAAATATTTCTCGTAATCAAAGGAGTTTGATTATGTCTTAATATGTACGCAAACTTTCCATAGTAAAAAAAAAATATTCTTTTGGTAATCCTATTTTGCGGGAAATATGGTGATTTTGTATATATTAATTTTGAGAATAATAATTATGAAGAATTGCGTCAAAGTTTGTAAATGTAGATTGAGGACTATTTCAGTTCATTTTTCAATCATAGATTTTGCTGTGAAACCATCTTTAAACAATTTCGACCCGACTTCCCTGTATGTCATTTGAGATGTTACCATCTATTGGCGACCCTCTCCTGCCTGTCTGTCAGTCTGTCTGTCCTTCAGCATTGCAAACAATTATTATATTTTTGGAAGCTAATGAAGCGACGAAAACCAAATTTGGAAAGAATTATCTTTTGAAATCTAATCCAGTTAAGTGATACGTGTTCCTGTAGTGATTAGTATTTGTTTTTTATTGTGTAAATAGATCAATTTAATGTTTAGTTTAATTTATTTTTTTTATGATTCCATAGCCTCGTATTTTACAGAGAAAACTGAATTTAAACCTTCGTCATATTAATGATGATATTAATGACATTCGATATTGACGTAAGGAAATAAAAATAGATACGTTCTCCAACTAATCGTTATTAATTCCGTTATGAATCAAATACCAAAGAACTCGCGCTTTAGTATAGATTACATTGTAATTCCCGCTTCTGTTACATAAGCGATTAGTAAACACGCAGCTAAGATCCCAAGGGTTACCAAGTGCTTCATTATAAGAGGAATAAACAAAAGAGAATATGCTTTACTTCCAAGTTAAAATTTCGGTCGTTTCTTCCCATAAGACTTTAGGTTCCCCGTTGCAGTTCAGGCTATGGTTGACCTTTCGTGAACTCTGAACTTTCTCTTCCGGCTTTTAATCTCCCCCCTCCCCCCACTCTCTCTCTCTCTCTCTCTCTCTCTCTCTCTCTCTCTCTCTCTCTCGTATTCGGAGCTTGTAAGGTGATCTCCGTGGAATTGTAAGCTTGAATTTAATTCCTCGTATTTTTGTGTATCAGCTTTGCTTATTCTCTCTCTCTCTCTCTCTCTCTCTCTCTCTCTCTCTCTCTCTCTCTCTCTCACACACAAACGATATGTACATTATGACGCCTATATCCTTTAATATATGACATTTACCCTTCAATATTTAGAATGTAATTTCAATAAAGAAAAGTATAATGAATTTCCCATCCATATTACACTACGGTATTAAATTGGGGATGTGGTTGGGGGGCCAAGGGCCGGTGGGGTAATTCCAGGTAGGAATATATATAATCCCCTTTTGATTACAAAACCTTAGGTCTTTGATTTTCGGATTTTATTCCACAAAATCATTTTCCGCCCCCACCCCCCCCCCCATCCCCCATCCTAATTCCCCATTCCCCTCCCCCTCCACTTCCTCCACCCTCCCCCTCCCCCAGCATCCGTCTGATGTTTTACCTACGATTCTAAAGGTTTCACATATTAATTCTCTCTCTCTCTCTCTCTCTCTCTCTCTCTCTCTCTCTCTCTCTCTCTCTGTGGCTTATTCACGTTAGCTACTCAAGAAATTTTTCTTTAAATTATTTTTTACGACAATTAAGAAATGAAGTAATAAATAATATACTAATCTCTCTCTCTCTCTCTCTCTCTCTCTCTCTCTCTCTCTACTCTCTCTCTCTCGTGTGTGTGTTTGTACTATTACGTTTACTCAAGAAATTTTTCTTTAATTATTTTTTTTCGATCATAAAGAAATTTATTAATAAATACATAGATTAACCTAATTCTCTCGCTCTCTCTCTCTCTCTCTCTCTCTCTCTCTCTCTCTCTCTCTCTCTCTCTCTCTGTGTGTGTGTGTGTGCGTGCTACTCACGTTTACTCAAGAAATATTTCCTTATAATTATTTTTTGCGATCATTAAGAAATTTATTAATAAATACTCTAAGATTAATCTAATTTCGCTCTCTCTCTCTCTCTCTCTCTCTCTCTCTCTCTCTCTCAGGGAGATTAGGGAATTAATGATAACTCGGGCTGTCGGTCCTCCTGAATACAATTATTAAAAATTATTCAATAATCCAACACCTATATGACTTGAAACGTCCAACTCTTCACTATTTAATATAAATTAATATCTAAATCCCGGTCCATTTAGTCGTTCGTGCTGTAGGATATTCTAGAGATAGCGATTCTTCATTCTGTATCAGTGTTACACACGTACATACGCACATTCAAAAACATATACACACATACGTACATATTCTCTTGCTCTCTCAGAAGGAGTGTCGGTGTTTGGAGTTAATGTATTAAAAGTGACATCTAAAACTATGTTTTTAATATGGTGCATTGTGGGTATAAAGCCTTACAGCAGATTATTATCATTATTATTATTATTATTATTATTTTGTTATTCAGAATAAAGAGTTTACTTTCTAAGTTCGAAAACATTCTCGTGAGTGAATTGAGGATTACTGATGCGTCATGTAACCATTGTACCCTATTTCCGATATACATTAAAATATTATTTATTTAATATTTATTTGTTCACAAAGCATTAACCTCAGCTTCTATTTGCTGTTAACACAGTATTTTGATTCTTATCATACTTTATTGAATGATAGCGAAATTTATTATTTATTTATACGTTCATTTGTTTATTACCTGTATTGTTGTATTATTTGCAGTTCGTAAGCCCACCTGAATTGCATAAGCTAATGTAATTAATCTTGTGTATTGCGTAAAGAGATAGTGACGTAAGTTCTGTGTCATTCCCGTGTGGATTCAGAATTTAAAATACTTAGAATAATATT
This sequence comes from Macrobrachium nipponense, assembly GCF_015104395.2. Classification (NCBI taxonomy): domain Eukaryota; kingdom Metazoa; phylum Arthropoda; class Malacostraca; order Decapoda; family Palaemonidae; genus Macrobrachium; species Macrobrachium nipponense. Next base: position 62,303,781 of record NC_087220.1, read on the forward strand.
TATAACTTTTCAGTGAGAGGAGATCCCAGTGGAATTGTTAGCTTAATGTTATTCCTTGTAAATTAATTTTGTGAGCTCTCTCTCTCTCTCTTTGTTATATTATGTATACAGAAATTATGTATGAAAATTCGTAACGTAACTAAGTCTACGGGCGTAACCAGCCTCGTTTCACGGCCAGAACCAGCTCCTTTTCAGGGAATCCCTACTCACCCCCACCCCCTTCGGAGAGGGGGGAAGAGAGAAGGTAGGATGAAACCCCATTATAAACTATCTTAGGGGTCCCCACTATAACCCTGCCAAGTTTCATGACCATCGGACCAGCCGTTTGGCCGTGATTGAATGACAGACGAAAGGACAGACAAACATTACGCCCATTATAGTAAGATTCATAATATATATTATATATATATATATATATATATAATATATATATATATATATAGATATATTTTTTTTTTATATATATATATATATATATATATATATATATATATATATATATATAATATATATATATATCTGAAGCCTAATTATGAAGCTACGAAGTTCTCGCTGCATTGCTGCTGTAAAGTTTAACAGCTCTTGAAGTTTAGGTGCTGCTGCGAATGCTGTGAATTGTCGTCACGTTGTCGCCTTTGTCGCTGTGAAACGCCGCATGGCACAGCTTTGAAGTTACGAAGCCGGTTAAACCGTGCTTTGAAGTTGCGTGAGTAATGTTGCAATGTAAAGTTGCTTTGTTTTATATTTATTTTTTTTTTTTTTTGCGCGGCGTGTGAAGGTTTAACAGACATCGGGTATTTTGTGACATTTTCTTCAGTGGGGTTAAGAAACTTCACTTTACCTCCCGGAAGGAGAATCATATTTCAGAGCTTTCGTGAAATGGAAGATGCTGGACAGTGGGCGTTTTTTTTTTTTTTTTTTCTTTTTTTTTACTTACGGCGCTCTTACCAGTATTATTTTGCAGTGCTGTAATTAAGAAATGGAACTCTAAACCTTGTAAGAACCGTGTTTATATTCTCTATATTATGCTAAGCAATTTACTTCATATCTCTTAAGGACTGTGTTTATATTTTCTATATTCTCCTGAGAAATATACTTCGTATCTCTTAACAACTGCTTTATTATTTTCTACATGTTTCCGTTCAAGACAGAACAACTCCACATATCTCTTTTAAGAACTACCGTTCGTATAAATTATTAATACATTTTGGTTAACGATAAGTGGGAAAGAGACCTGTGGGCGTTAGGTTAGTTTTATTTCGTATTTCTGCATATAAACATGTATTTTTAGTGGCTTTGAGTATGTAGAAGAGGGTTATATATAGTTTAAACATCTTCACTTGACTTCTCCTTAGGAATGCCATGTCAGAACAAACCAGCTTTATTTCTTATTAGGAAATACCTTGTTAAAACAAACCAGCATTATTTCTTATTAGGAAATGCCTTGTTAAAACGAACCGGCATTATTTCTTATTAGGAAATGCCGTGTCAAAATAAAACAGCTTGACTTCCCGTTAGGAAATGCAACGTCAAAACAAAGCAGGCGCTACTTCTCGTTAGGAAATGCGGTGTCAACAAAGAGATGGGCAGTTTCCTCTCACCTCTTGTCTCGTCGCCACTGAGAGAGCAGGGGCGAGATAAGCGTCTCTCGATAGACGTTTCAGAAGACGTTCGCGTCGCAAATTAATTAGTCGTGAGTCGAGACAGAGATTGCTCGGTAAATATTAATTATCTGCAGACATCTAAAGAGAGAAAGAAAGAGAGAGAGAGGGAGAGAGAGAGACCCTCATTTTATTGGGCGTTATCAGACGAACAAGATTCGTAGCGATAAGAGGGAAGCACTTATCGGTTTCCTATTTTGGAGAGAGAGAGAGAGAGAGAGAGAGAGAGAGAGAGAGAGAGAGAATATTCTCCCTTTCCTCACGTCTCAATGACTCCTCACTGACTCCTCACTTCCCCAATCACGTGCTCCCCTCTTGTTTCTATAGCCATAGCTACCGATGGGTATGAAGACTTAATTATCGTGCACTGGCAACCTGTTGTGCAACAGTGCGGCCGATTTCTTGACCGTAGGTTGCCAGGGGACGATAGATAATAATGTTTTATAGGGAGCTGTGCTTGTAACTCTGCCAAAATTTATATTTAGCCTTTAATCTTGTCTTGAAGGTCATGTCTCTCTCTCTGTCTGTCTCTCTTCACACAGAATTTCAGGCGTTATTCTCTGCCAATGGAAAGAGAGAGAGAGAGAGAGAGAGAGAGAGAGAGGAGAGAGAGAGAGAGAGAGCCCTTAACAAAGACGTGTTTGATCTTTAGGGAAGGCGTCAAAACAATATTTTTTTCCACCGGTTTGTATTGGAGTTTTTTTTTTTTTTTTTTTTTTCTTTCTTTCTTTAATATAAGTATTGTATATCCGAGGTCTTTTATTGCCGTTGGTCCGACAAGGCGAAACCGTATCCATGTTCCTTTCATTTTTATTTTTATTTTTTTATTATTGCTTTCTTTTGTAGTCTTCTTCTTCTTCTTCTTTAATCTTTTCCTCTTTCGTTCTTTTTGATCCTTGGCTCGCTGCTGACGTTCCCAGATATTTGATTTTTTTTATTTTGTTTTTTTTTATGAAAGAATAGCAGGTAACGTCGCGTGTATGCATGCTCTCTCTCTCTCTCTCTCTCTCTCTCTCTCTCTCTCTCTCTCTCTCTCTCTTCTCAGTACCAACCACCTTTGTGTATTTATTATATGTTCGTCTTCGTGTGCGCTCCGCTTTCTCTCTCTCTCTCTCTCTCTCTCTCTCTCTCTCTCTCAAGCTCTCTCTCTTTATTTATATATATATATGTATGTTTATATTTATAGATATACATTATACATATATATGTATAATATAATTCTTATTTTACATACATAAATACAGGTTGTTTGTCTGTATATATATTATATATATATATATATATATATATATATTATGCATGTCTTGATACGTGCTTGTGCCTATGACATCACATCCCTGATATACAGCTTTACGCCTTTTAGTGCTCGTAAAGAAAGAAAATAAAAGTGAGAGAGAGAGAGAGAGAGAGAGAGAGAGAGAGAGAGAGAGAGAGAGAGAGAAACTTGCTCGTAAAATTTTTACCATTCCTCTTTTGCTCTGTTCTCCTTCCCTGACTTTCCTTCATCGTCGTCATCAATCGGATTGCCCCTTTTCCTTTGAGCCACTGATCGTTTCCTCTGGATGGGAATTGATCGTCCTTTTTGGGCCCCGAATGGAAAACGGCCCGGTTCATCCACTGTACCCATGTCAGGTCTTTTAGTTTTTATATATATATATAGATATATATATATATATATATATTTTTTTTTTTTTTTTTTTTTTTTTTTTTTTTTTTTTTTTTTTTTTTTTTTTTTTTTGTGGGTTGGGTGGGGTGGGTGGGTGGATGGACTCCAAGGTCTTTGACCGGTTTTACAATCGTGTTAATTTTGTTTTTATCGCGCTGCAGTCTTTCAGGTTTGATGTTTTTAATTTCTGTGATATATATATATATTATATATATATATATATATATATATATATATATATAGTATATATGTATGTATATATATATATATATATATATATATATATATATTTTATAAAACGTACATGTTTTTCTTTTTAATGCGTCGTGTATATATATATATACATATACATATAAATATATACACAGCTTTTAAGATCGTATATGTTTTTATTTTTTAATGCGTCGCTGACCTACTGTATGGCGTTTGTTGTAAACCTGGTATTTTATTATTTTTTTTTTTTTAACAATTTTATTTTTCATTTTTACGTTTGTCTTTCACTCAGATGATGCTCTAATTTGAAAAGTCTCTTTGCAAATGTCATATTTATGTCACAGCTTTAAGAAGACAATCTCGGATTTTTGGTCCTCGTCCGAAAAACAAATGCAATATACAGTTTGTAACTGGGAAAACATAATCTCTCTCTCTCTCTCTCTCTCTCTCTCTCTCTCTCTCTCCCGTGATATTAGGTTTAGAAAACGTCCTAATAAACTGGTTAGCGTATAACAAGGATCAGATATAACCACCCATCAAGAGGTTGGTTATTGAAAACTCCGGTGGAGTAGGTTGCTCGTTAATGCCTACTATCAAGACCCTGACAACATACTCTGGGGATACGACTGTGCTGTTCGGGGTGTCCTAAACTCTTCACGAGGACCTGTTCGGCTATAAAAAGGTCAAATACCCTACCTATATCTTGCACATGACTTTGGCTTCTATAAGCTTTGGTTTACACGAGGGGTGAGATTGCTAGCCTTCTGATATTAAGGCAGTAACTATCGTAACTATATCCTTCTATAAACCTTTGTTTACCTAAGGAGTGAGGTTGCTAGCCTTCTGTTATTAAAAAGGCTAAATATCATAGCTATATCTTGCACATGACTCTGGCTTCTATAAGCTTTGGTTCACACGAGGAGTGAGATTGCTAGCCTTCTGATATGAAAAGGTTAAATATCGTAGCTATATCCTTCTATCTTTGGTTTACACAAGGGGTGAGGGTTCTAGCCTTCTGTTGTTAAAAGGCCAAATACCGCACCTATATCTTGCTTATGACCCTGGTTGCATAAGTTTTGGTTTACACGAGGGGGTGAGATTGCCAGGTTTCTGCTATTGAAGGGGTAAATATTGTAGCTATATCCTTCTATAAGCTTTGGGAAAATCGTATGTTAAAGAAATTGGCATATATAGTAAGTTTCACAATGAAGAGGCAAAGGAGTTTTCATTTTATTTATAAGTATATTAACATATATATATATATATAATAATATGATATATATATATATATATTTGCTTAGACATTGATCTATTTGTGTATTTATTTATTTGTTTACTTTTAATATTTTGTTTAATTTATTTATGTTGAAATGTCAGTTTTTATACCTTCGTAATTAATTTGAAGTATTTGCGCCAAGATTCCCAAATATAAATTCAATTTACGTATCATTTTTTCAACACGGATACCTCTCGAGGTCCTCTGGAATACCCCCCACCAACCCTTAACCCTTCCCCAACCCCTCCCCCCCAACCCCCCACCCCCACCCCAACCCCCCTAAAAAAAAAAAAAAAAAAAAAAAAAAAAAAAACACATCAAAATCCTCGGGTGTCGATTGCACATTGCAAGTCTGTGACGTCAGAGATGCCTCGAGTGTTTTCTTCTTTGGTTTTTACATCCACAAAAACTTGTATGCAATAACGAAGGCTGGGAGATTCTCAGATGTAATAGATATGAAGATTTAATGTATTAAATTTATATTCCGATTAAATTTGAAGGACTTCTTTTCAGATTTTATTTTAGAGGACTATTTTTTATTTATTTATTTAGTTATTTATTTTTGGATTTGGGACCCTAAAATTTGAGAAGGTAAACTCAGTTGACTTGTTTCTGCCCTTTCACATTTCTGTCATAATTTTTTATTGCGGGATTTGTTTTTAGTTCGGCGAAAGCTGACATTTGTGTGTGTGGTGTGTTTATCTATTCTGTGGTTGGATAAGTATTGAGTATGCTATTGTTCAATACTTCTGTTGGTCTGTTTTTTGGCATTGTAGTTTTCATTCTCTTTTATTATTATTATTATTTTATTATTATTATTATTATTATTATTATTATTATTGTTGTTGTTGTTGTTGTTGTTGTTGGTGTTGCATAGGGTGGGATATCTACAGTAACTTGAAAGTTGGCTAAACACTTAACCTAAAATTCTACTTGAAATAAAAAAAAATGATTTCGTATAAAGTCAATCAGAAAACCAAAGTAATATTTCAACTCTGATGGAATACAGGGGTCTGAGTTTTCATCGTACATTCTTTAGTGGATTATCTGCAACAGATATTCGGAAAATCCCCAGAGCAACAAACTCTTCACAAAAGCTCAAACGTGACTCGAGTGTATCCGAATCAAATGAATTTCATTGACACATTCTGAGCCTTGGCATTTGAATGCAAAGATTCAAGATTCAATGTCTTTTGACTCCCATTTGTTGGCGCTGACAAGTATGTCCTCAAGACAGTTGCCAACTAGATTGTTTGTGAAACACTACAGTGTTGCTTTAGCTTAAAACTACAACAATTCAGTCATCAAATAAGGTCTGATTGTTCATGAAACATGGTGTGTCAAGCGCCTCAGTGGCGTGATCGGTATGGTCTTAGCCTGCCACCTCGGTGGCCGCGAGTTTGATTCTCGGGCATTCTATTGAGGTGTGAGAGATGTATAATTCTGGTGATAGAAGTTCGCCCTCGACGTCTAAAAAGATTCAGAGTTTCACTCTGAATCTTTCCTTGAATTTGCTAACTCACGTCACCCTAACATCACGTTTACTATCGAAAAGGAGCACGAGTGTCGTTTACCATTTTTAGACGTTTTGGTATCTAGGGATAGTAACTGTTTTAAAACCACCATTTTTAGGAAGAAAACCTTTACAGGTCTGGGCTCCAATTTTTATAGTTTTTGTTTTTATAACTTTAAGCTAAATTCTGTTTATACACTAATTCATCGGGCACTATAACTCACTTCAGACTGGGCACTTTTCCATAACGAAATTACCTTCCTTTACAAATATTTTAACGATAACTGTTTCTCTACCAAGATTATTAACAAGGTCATACAGAAATTACTCAGCAAAAAGTTCTCTAACAGCCCTTTGTATTTTAACGTTCCAAAGAAAAAATTCTACGCATCTTTTCCGTACATAAAATCTGACAACTTCCGTATAGGCTTCACTAAAACATACAATGAACATTTTAATGCACTTGACGTAAATTTGATTCCGAAAAACCCCCTTACAATCGGCTCCCTTTTCAGAGTAAAAGACCGACTCTGCCCTTTGATGACGTCTATTGTGGTATATAAGTATACTTGTCCCAGATGTGATATGGGAAATTATGTGGGATCCACGAAGCGTCTTCTTAGGGTACGAGTCGATTCCCATAGGGGGGTTAGTCATAGAACTGGATGTCGCCTATCCAACCCAGATGCATCCAACATAAGAAATCATTCTTTGCAATGTAAAACTACCATCCAGTACAAAGATTTCTCTATAATTGGACAGGTCAACAACCATAAAGAGCTTATTTATTTTGAGGACATTGAAAATTAAACAACTTGTTCCTGTTTTAAATACCCAGTCCTCGGCTGTTCAACTTTTTTTTTTATCTTGACTTTGTTGTTGTTCTTAAAGCCTCTTATTGTTTACTTTTCGTTTCTGCCTTCAGTTTTACTCTTGACTTTGCTCTGGCAGGTTAGCTCCACTCCTTTAGTTATTTATTATTTTTATTATTATTAATAGATATTTTTAAATAAATCCTTGTAAATTAATGCTCAATTCCATTTTTTTTTTTTTTTTTTTTGTAACTTGTGTTTTTAAACTTAACTTAGTTGTGTTTTAAATATGGTCTTTTAAATTGACTTTTAGATAACTATTTTTAATTTTATGATT
>NC_087220.1:62316258-62338758 GCF_015104395.2 Macrobrachium nipponense
ATAGCAACCCTCGAAAAATTACACCTCCGGTAAAATCAAATCTCCCGTCCAAAAAAGAAATGCTACTTAAGCTCAATCCCCAAATCATATCTCTCATAGGAAAAGGAAGAAAAACAATAAAAAAAAAAGATAATCACAAGTAGATTTCCCCAATCACAAAATACATAATACATGTATAATATACATAACTCCCGCGTTTATCCCAAAGAAATGCTCCATGTAAAGTTATGGAATTTGCCAGAAAGCAAACTCTCATACATGCGCTTTCGTGAAATGCTATAGCCACATTTCCAGATATTGCAAAAATTCTGATCTGTCACCATCAGAGGAAAAGAATCAGCACACGGCTCATCACATCGCCTGTCAGCAGAAAAATCGCCTGCGGACGCATGCTCAAACAACAGCACAAAAATTGTCTAGTCAGACACATAAGTTTGGAAACTCATGATTCTCAAGAAAAAAAGGTCTAACTGACAAACCATTTCACAGAATTAAACTCCAGGAATTCTGACCAATGTGTTCAAAAATTTGTCTCGAAGACTTATTCTCTCAAACATGACTTTTCCCCAAATTATATTTCTCCCAAGAATAACACACTTGTGAACATGAAAAATGCACACACATCTCCAAAATAACTCGTAATGCAGTAATGCCATTCGCCTCTAAATAGTCACGAAATCAAAAAAGAGAACCACAGAAATCTTCTCTTTGCTCAAAAAAACTCCATAACCACAAAAAAAAGAGAGTCACCCGCCCAAGATTAATACCAACTCCATTATGAGACATCATATCAATAATAACACCCTCCGGTTATAAAAATATTTCCTCCATTTGGTTAATAACCAACCCCCTTATATTATTCTCTTATTTCTCCAATAGCCACACGTCAGTAAAAAAAAAAGACACCACTCCAGGAATAGAGAATAATCACCTCTATTTCGGCAAATACAAAATATTTACCTCTATTTCCCCAATAACTCCATGTGGAACAAAACAAGGCTCCAAAAATATATATCTCCAAAAAGGAATATCAAAAAATGAAATCCCATCTCCAAAAAAATGTGCACTCAAGGCAACTAACTCACATACTCACAAATATTGTCCCATAATCTCCAAATATGTGTCTCATTTGCAACAAAGATGGCTGCAAAATAATTGAACTAAACATAGCTCTCATCACATTGGCAAATATCAAAAATGGCCAAAAATGTATCTCCCATATATATCTCAATATAACTCCAAAATAATATATACCTCCAATTATCTCTCCAAAATAATATATCTCAATTATATCTCAATTCTAACTCCAATTCTCCAGAGAATAACTCAATGTTATAGTAAAAAACTATAAAAACTCTCTCCGTTTAGCATAACTGCTAAAAAAAGGCAAAAACTCGGCAAATAAAACTGTCTAGAAAATTCTAGAAAAAACCACCAATGTGCCACAAGTCATTATAACAGAACTCCCAACTCGCAGTGTCTAAGCAAAGACTTCCCCATATGCACTACGACATAGCCATTAGAAAACTTAACCAAGTTTCCTATCTCTCACAAAGTCGTCACAAATACAACAAAGGTCTTCTTCTTCTTCCCAGCTTGTTCCCATTTTTATATGGGGTCGCCGTTTCGGATGAGCCGTTTCCATCTATTTCTATCCTGTGCTTCTGCTCATCAATTCCCTTCTCATTTAAGTCTCCTCTCACACAGTCCTTCCATCTCTTTCTGGTCTCCCTCTTTTTCTTCTTCCTTGCACCTCCACCCCACCCCCACAGTATGTCCTCCCAGCGTGGTCCTCATCTCTCCCAACAGGTGTCCATACCATCTCAGCCTCCCCTCCATGCACTTTCTTTGATACTTCCACCACCTTAGTTGACACCCCCCTTATGTAGTCATTTCTGATCCTATCCACTCTTGTCACCCCAGACATCCACCTAAGCATTCTCATTTCTGCCACATCCAGCTTCTTCTGCTCTGCTTTTCTCATGCTTGCTGTTTCCGTACCATACAGCATTGCTGTTCTTACCACCGTCTTGTGAAATTTTCCTTTTAACCTAAGCGGCACTCTTTTGTCACAAAGAACTCCCGAGGCCGCTCTCCAGTTGTTCCAGCCTGCCTGTACCCGATGTTTTACTTCTTCTTCCATACTTCCTCCAGCGTTAACAAAAGATCCCAAATACTTAAACTTATCAACTCTCCTTATTTGCTCTCCACCAAGCTGAATACAACAAAGGTATTGTGCAAGAAAACTCACAATTTCTGGAACACAAATATCCAGAGAAAAAATGTAGTGCCATTATGTATGCATTCAAAAAAATGCAAGAATTCTCCCAAAAGACTCATTCTCTATAGCATCATAGCTAAAACACGAACACGTTTCCCGAACAATGACTCTAAGTCACGAACTGAGATAATATTCACACTAACTGGAGAGAAAAAACAAATTCAAATTCACCCATGGTAAAAAAAACTTGTGTCAGCGATGGCTAATTTCCAAAAAAAAAAAAAGGAGAAAAGAAAAATCAACGGCACCATTAACTATCTCCCGTAACTCACTAGATGTCAAGCAATTATCTGCTGAACTCATAAAAAAAGAACAAAAAAAACTAAAATAATGTGTTGTTAGTTCTTCCCAAAATCACAAAAGATCTCACCTCCCTTGACAGCATTAAAACACCCACGTATTAGTATATAAAAAATCAGTATCAGAAATATCACTATCACAAAATCACCAAAAAAAAATTGCTATCATCAAAATCATCAGTATCAGCACAAAAATTATCACCAAAGTTAATGCTTGTCCATTCTCCAAAAATTCAGCACAAAATTCAGCAAAATTCCACACAATTCACCAAGATTCAGTCAGATTCAGCAAAATTCAGCAAAACTCATCCCCGTGAATCACTGAAATATTCTCCAAAGTTACAAAAACTCAACAAATAATAACACAAGACTTCTCATTAATTCATTGTAATAATTCTCCTTGAATAATATCTGTAATAAATTATTGAATAATCTCCATGAAATATCTCAAATCTCTCGCAAAACAATTCTCCCGTAAAATAAATAATTATACTTAAGCAACTCCCGTGACACATCTCAAGTATAACAATTATCAATAACAATAATAATAACTCTCCATAGCAATAATTCTCTTGCAAAAATCTCAAGTAAGGGTGAAATTCAAATAGCAATACAACAGTATTGCTGAATCTTATGACATACAATTTCTCCAGCATGCAACACCATGACATAACACCATGCCACAACAACAGATACAACACCAATCATCGCATTTCAAAGTAATTTCTCCAACACAATAAAAAAAAATTAATCTGTGTATCCCCCTTATATGTCTTTCAAGGCACAAAGAAACATATAACACCTCCCGTGCATGTTATCTACTTTTCCCCTCATTTTCGTAAAAGAAAAATCTCTTTTATTTCCTTTTCTCTTCGTCCAACAGAGAGAGAAAAAAAAAAATATCTTTTCTAAAAAAAGACTCTACGGGCATTTCACTTCATCAACTAATCAATCAGCTGACATCTTAGCATTCAATGTCAAGGCCAAATCCATCTCCCAACACAAAGGAAAAAAAAGGAAAAGGGGGAGTTCACCCACACTGAGAAAAAAAAATTTCTCCCCCCCTGAGAACAACCCCTCAGTCGAGCGGCAGAACAGCCCGAGGCATACACAAGTACCCATCTCGCAATGCCCTCCCCTGCACTATCTCTCGAGGGAGGCTAGTGGTACCTTCCATGCGACTATCCCCCGAGGCAGGCCATACTCCCCTTGCAATATGCTGAGCCCGTAAAATTGTGGCCGCTCTGTGTCACTAAGCCAAATATGCTTATCTAAGCACAGTTCCCATGCATAGAAAAATACACTCCTATGTTTTAAACAAAGACGAATGCATACGTCTATTACAAACACGTGCAAAATAAAGAAAACACGTCACTATGGGAAAGAAAAAATTGTTTTGACCTTCTTTGAACCAATCCCATAACCTGAAATATTTAAACAAAAACCCACTCCTTCAAAAAACAATAGTTTAACACTCAACACTCCATAATGGGAACAAAAGGAACTCGAAATTCTTCGTAAAACGCGGCAGTGATATAACAACGACCGCCGCACAGGTATCTCGGAACACTCTCGTCATTGCACAAGCAAAAGTCACACTGGGTGCGCTCACTGCTTCTGGCTGACTCTCCCTGGGGAAAAATGCTGAGTACCATAAAAATCCTTCCCTCCCTTTAGCACAGTTAACAGACAGACATTTTCTCATTCTTTCTCACGAAGTAACTGAAAACTAACAGTTTAACGATTTTCCACAATCCCACAAAGCTTTGTCGTTCGAAAACTATCGCTAAGTCACGACCCCTTTTATGTTCTAACTGGCCAACCATCTCTACATTGGCGTTCCTAGGCATAAAAAAGAAAGAAGACTTTCTATATCCCCTTTTTAACCGTCTGCCACCACTATAAACATGGGGGGATTATCCCTCCAGTCATTCATAAGGTAAGCGTGGACACGAAACGGAAGGCAGACCCCCACACCCATTTCATACACAGGCTCTCTCTCTCTCTCCCGGCAATCAGCCCCATCTCTCTCTCTCTCTCTCCACCTCTCTCTCTCCATTCTAACAGGTAATGAAAATGAGAGAGTTGCATCATAACATAACGTTTATTTACAAGAATAAATCAATTAACTAAGTAATCCAGTCTTACAGACTAACTTAAAACTACTCATTGTCAAGTCACCCCAAAAGTCCACACCTCTCTCTGGGAACTCTTTCCCACCGAAATCCAGAACCGTCTGCCAAAGATACAGAACACATCTCGGCAAGTACACACACAAGTTTAAAGACAAAGTTAATAAAATGGAACATCTTACAAGATATCAAACAAGCCACCCCTTTGGCTAAAGTAAAGGTAACACTTACCCATTCCCAACCGGACACTAAACACTATGTCACAAAAAACTCACCCGGCGAATGCCACGGCATCTTTGCCTATGACTCGAAGCCCTCTGTCAAAATCCCTCCCATAGGCTTGGGTATGAACGCTTTTAACAGAAAGAGGCGCACACGCACATACGAACACACAGTTCGCTAGCACCTCGCGGTTCTAGCTGCATCCAGTTTCACAAAGGCACTTTGGGAAGAGTTCATAAACTGTCGTACATTGACTTCCTGAACTAAGCACTTTTATCTCACGCCATCCCCCAGAAACTCATTCATCAGCTACTCTCAGGTCGTTATCTCTGCACTGTCCTCCACATTCCACAGATTACAGAGAATGCACGAACAATATATTATTAATCAAAACCCTATGTCTTACATATATAAAAATATTTATATATGTATATACATACATGCATACATACATACATACATACATAAATGCATACATATACATATACATATATATGAACACACACACACACATACACTATATATTCTTACAAGCATCTAAAGACCCGTTTTGAAGCTTTTGAAAATCTTTTCAGAAGTCCCAAAGTTCCCTTTGACATTTGAATGGGTTCCAATGTCCCCCTCCCCCCTTCGGGACTGTCAAGGTACGGATGATCTGCCTGATGAACGATGTTTGCCAAAGACGTGCGTTTGGAAACTCTTGGTAGTATTTTTTTATGCTCACGTTTTTTAAGAGTTGAACCTTTTAGAGTTCAGATTAATGATGATGATTTCCATTTGTATTTTTTATTGCATTCGTGAATTAGAGACAAATGGTTCTCATTTTGGGGTATATATTTAAGGGAAATGCAAAAAAATGATAGAAAAATGAAACTGTAATATCATATTAATCATGTCGGATTTGGGAACCGTTGATAACTTGTCATAGACTTAAGCTGTCTGCTTGCAAGTAGGAATGTATATATTACATACAAAATGTAAAATATGTACATTATAAATACATCCATATATACATACTTAATGATATATATATATATGTGTGTGTGTGTGTGTGTAGAAAGTGTGTACATAGTATACACACACACACACATCCCTGGCAACTTCATATATGTAAAAAGAATCCTGGAAAGACCAAAATCTAAGCCCCTGGAAATCTATTCACGAAAGTTTTAAGATTCACTTTAGCATCTGAATGGATAGCAGTCAGTCTGTCTCTCCCCTGCCCCCCCTCCACCCTTCCCCTTCCCCCTCCCCACCGCCCTCAAGGGAGAGGGCATCTTAGTTGCGAGTGTAACACGTCTGCCAGATGACGATGTCCTGCTAACACTATTCCTTCTTCTTCATCTTTTTGGTTGGATGGGTGGTACTTCTATGTATCTCAAGTCTATTCTTTTTTTTTTTTTTTTTTTTTGTGGGGGGGGGTGGGGGGGGGTGTTGTGCCTATGATGCTTTATTTGTGTTTATGTGTGTGTGCGTGTTTTTGCGTGTATGTGTGTGTATATTCTCGACAGTTTGCCTGATTATTGTGTTAAATATCATTGAAACCATACTTTTTATTAAACACTCATTGCATTTTATTTCGTACCGATTTCATAAACTATTTAAAGTAATATTCCTATAGCCTCCTGTTTCACCCTCAATATTTATATAGATTTCGATATATATAGATTTCGTCGCAATTTTATTTTTCCAGTATCGATTGACCTTTTTTCCTTTCATATTACAGAATACAAACTCTTACCCGCTTGTATTTCAATCGGGCAAAACAAAGTTATCTTGCTCACACGCACGTACTGGTATATAGGATGTCCATAAAGTCCCAGTACCATTCTGAGCAATAAATACTTGTAATGGTACTGGGACTTTACGGACACCCTGTATGTTTTTGTCGTCTTTGAACAAGTGAATTGCCATTTCAGTGAAAAAAGGCTCATGTCAAGTCTTGGCTAAGAGTAGTAGAAGGATCAGAATTCGTAAATTTCTGGTCGGGAGTTGGTGATAATTTGTTTCAGTCTGGTTTTCCGTGTTCAAAAGATACTCTACATAGACACTACTTGGGCAGCGTAATGGTTTTCTTTCATTTTCCACGCTGCTGAGCATTCGATGACACGTCTCTCTCTCTCTCTCTCTCTCTCTCTCTCTCTCTCTCTCTCTCTCTCTCTCTCTCTCTCTCTCTCATTTCTTATCTCCAGGCCTAGCATTATTTGAGCGTTAATTGAGATAATGATTTGATTTAGTTAAACTACTATTTTGAGAGCCTCTCTCTCTCTCTCTCTCTCTCTCTCTCTCTCTCTCTCTCTCTCTCTCTCTCTCTCTCTCTGGGATATTACATGAAATAATTTGAAATTCAGCCGAAGTACTTAGTATTATATAATCATAATCTTTACGGCGCAAGTTTTAAGAAAGCAATCATTCAATCACTGTCTGGTATCGAATAGAACCCGTTGCCTTGAAGGGGCTGAAGGTGATATTTTGCGTGAATGTGATGAGTACAAGAAAAATAAAAAAATGAAAAGATAAATAAAGAATAAATCAATAAAAAAATAAAATAGAATAAATAAAATTTTAAAAATGCATTTGAATTGAAAAGGTGATATAAGACCCACTCACTAATTTTGGTGGCAACTTCCGGTCACTTCGAGCCAGGTATGGGACATTGGTGACGTAGATATGAATAAAAACATTGTATTGTTACTAATTACCAACATAAAAAAAAACCATTTCACGCCTGATTACCTGCAGTTAATGAAGACTTCTCATGTCGTACAAATAGGTAATCGGGCGTTGTCTTAATTAGCTGCCTTAGTTACTCATGTTATCTACCTGTGTTTCGTCTCTCATTAGGGGAGTTTGGCAAGGAGGAGAGCGAGTGGTAGGGAGGGGAGGATGGGGGTTTATTGGTAGGGGTTCAGGATGGGGAAGGAGGTTGATGGGTTGGTGGGGGAGAGGAATGGAAGTCTCAGTTGGATTTGCTTATTATTATTATTATTATATTATTATTATTATTATTATTATTATTATATTATTATTATTATTATTATTATTAGGAAGGTGGCCTTCTCTGAGGGCAGTAGTATTGAATATTATAGCTGTTTCAACGGCATTTAATTTATATAGAATCTTCTCAATTCTTCTTATTATCTTTTTCTCAACAGCATGTAGCTGGTCTACCAGGTTTCCTAAGGATATATAAAGATTTCAGTTGTCTTAGGTTTATTGCCTCTGACGTGTCGACAGCGCACAGGCAGTCATCTATGAGAGTATACAACAAAGTGAATCAAAATTCTGTTTTACATGTATTTATTGCAGGCAACTGAAATCTTTATATGTTCCTAGGAAACCTTATACACCAGCTACATGCTGTCGAGAAAAAGATAATAAGAAGAACTGAGAAGATTCTATATAAATTGAATGCCGTTGAAACAGCTACAATATTATCATTGTTATTATTATTGTAAGTTCTATTCTGCCAGATACATGATTGTCCATTTATGATATATCAAAAGTATCCTCCTTTGCCATAATTTTAATACTTTCAATGTATTTGCAGGCTGTCCTTTCTTTAGAATATCATTTTCACTTTCCTCACAAAATATAGACGTTTATTTATTTTTCAGTTTTGTCTCTGTTTCATCGTAAAATATTTTTTAATGCACACGTAATTGTTTATTTATTGATCCTGTCTGGTTTTAGGTTAAATATTCTCTCTCTCTCTCTCTCTCTCTCTCTCTCTCTCTCTCTCTCTCTCTCTCTCTCTCTCTCTCCTAAGACTTCTCGTAATCTTGACATCTCATTTAGGAGAAAGCAGCGGCTTCTTCTTCTTCTGCGAAACCATTTCACGAGAGATATCGCCTCGGATAGACAGTGACGGATAACGCCCACAATCACAGTGGGTGAAAATTTGGCTGGAAAAAAATATTTTGGGAGGGGGGAAGGGTGAAGGTACTAAAATGTTATTTTATTTATTTTTTTTTTTTTTAGCTCTCTGGGGCTTCGTTATTACCCGCTGACCCAAGTAAATGACTTTAGCTTAAGACATGTAGTTTGTATAGCAGCTTGAGTCTGTGGGATTTCTCCGGTATCGTTGTGACCCCCGTTGTCATTTCAGCTGTGGACACCTGAGGTTTTGTTGATGGTTTCTAAGGGTTGTTTTTGTTTGTGTGTTTGTTGGGGTTGCTGACCCTATGCAATTGGTTTATATTTGTCGTCGTCTAGCCCGGGTCTAGTCTCTGTCACTGCTGGTACTTGTATAATAATAATAATAATAATAATAATAATAATAATAATAATAATAATAATTAAAAATAAAAATAATAATAATAATAATAAATCAAATGAGGATACTAGCTTCAATGGCAGTTTGTCATTTTACTCAAAACATAATTTCTGAACTGGTGAATAATATATATATATATATATATATATATATATATATATATATATATATATATATATATATATATATAAAGGTTTTCTTGCCACGAAGGAAAAAAATGAAAAAACGAGTTGGCCGAGTACTTTCGGTCCTATTCGGTAAAGGGTCCGAATAGGACCGAAAAGTAACTCGGCTAACTCGTTTTTCATTTTTTTCCTTCGTGGCAAAAAACCTTTATTTATACATAGCATTCATCCGTTCTATATACTTCGTGATCAAGTTATTCATATATATATATATATATATATATATATATATATATATATATACACACACACTTGTGTGTGTGAGAAGGAATATGAAGAGAGATCCACAAAAACGGCGAAAAAATCTCCGCAAATAATTCCTCTCTCTCTCTCTCTTCTCTCTCTCAGGTCTCCTCTCTCTCTCTCTCTCTCTTATCTCACCTGGATGTCAGTAATATTTATATCATCCCCAAAATTCCTCGGGAAGGTTGGCAGCCGTGTTATGGTCCCCCTAAGAATAACGACGGTATGGATAGGCGTTGGGGAAGGGGGGAAGGGGGAAGGGGAGGGGAAGGAGGGGGGAGGGGAGAGTTTAGTAGGGAAGATACTGGCTTAGATAGATGTGCGGCTCCGTGGTATGGTTCCGTATAAGTTATGGCCCTCGGTGTTTTGCTTGGTTGGGGGGGGGGGGGGGGGGGGGGGGGGGGGGGGGGGGGGGGGGGGGGGTGGGGGGGGGGGGGGGGGGGGGGGGGGGGGGGGGGGGGGGGATTGAGAGTTATTTGGGCCAATGGGCGGTCGTTCTGTGGCTCCTCTGAGGGATTTAGAGGAATTTATGTGTTTATTTGGCTTTAAACTTTCAACGTCGGCTGTTATTTTTCGAAAGTGGCTGTTTCGCCGGCGCTGTTCTGTGCGGCGTTTTATTGCTGTGTTTTGCTGTGAACATTTTTTTTTCATTTTCCAGGTATATGACTTTCTTTTAAAGTGCTGTACTTACTGAGAGAGAGAGAGAGAGAGAGAGAGAGAGAGAGAGAGATCCTAAAAGTATACAAATGTTGCCAGGCAATTGAATGCGAACTGGAGTTTTTTGTAAAGAGAGAGAGAGAGAGAGAGAGAGAGAGAGAGAGAGAGAGAGAGAGAAGGGAGAGAGAGATCTTATAAGTATACAAATGTTGCCAGCCAATTGAATGGGGATTGAAGTTTTTTGTAAATGAGAGAGAGAGAGAGAGAGAGACGCAAAACTCAAACGTGACCTCTCCATCGTCTTGACAAACAACCTCGTGAGGCCACCAAGGGTCTAAAGGACTCCTTGGGGAACCGTGAAAAAAAAAAAGTGTGAATTCGAAACTCCCCTTATCGATAATAATCCTGCAGGACGAGGAAATCCTACGCCTCAAAGGGTATCTCCTTCCCCCCGTAATAGTCCTTTGAATGGTCGTATCCTGCGCTTCAAAGTATCCTATATATACTTTCCTAAATCTTTCTGAATCCTCTCGTGTTTTCATCGGAGGCCTGAATGGGGTTTGGCATTTTCCTCTTCTTCATATTCTTAGTATTCTTATTCTTATTATTCTTTATTATTCTCGGTCTAATTTATTCTTAGTGATTTTCTTTATTTTCCTTCTATTCTTCTCTAAGTGTTATTCTTGCATTTTCCTGTTTTCACTTTTCTTACTTATTCTTTATTCCTGTTTTCTTTCACACGCGTAATTAATTCCCTAATTATTGACACTATTTCCCTTCTGTTCCTCTTTTACTGTTATTCTTGCATTTTCCTCTTTTTCCTCCTCTTACGTATTCTTATTCTTGTTCTTTATCATTCTCTTAATTTATTCTTAATTGTTATCTTCATTGTGACGCCAATCTATATATATATATATATTTTTTTTTTGCCATTGATCGACATCTTTTATTTGTTTATTTATACTAAATTTGTCTTTTGTCTTAATTTTTCTCCATGTTTCTTTATCTCCCCGTTTCTTGTATAAACCCGTCTCTTCTTCCTTTCATCAGAGTCATTATTGTTCCTTCTTTTAACTTTCCGTCTTTACTCATCTTATCTAGTCAAATACAGCTATCTTTCTTTCTTCCCTTTTTTAACTTCTCTTAACTTACCATATCTTCTACTCCTTTTTATCTGTCCATCTCTCGACATCCGGGGTTAGTCGATTGTCGCTTGGAGAGATTTGAAAGACGGAGCGGAAATCGAGATTCGCCTCCTTGGTGCTGTTGTTTGTGTTGTTTTTCTTGTTCTTTTGTGATTTTTTTGTTGTTTTTGTTGTTGGTTTGAGTCTTCTTGGTAGTACTGCTTTTGTTGTTGTTTCCGTTTTTGTTTTGGGATTATGCTTTGTTGGTTTTGTTTTGCTGTTGTTTAGTCCTTTTGCTTTAGTTTATGGATAAAAAATTAGAGTTCAGTCAGTGTGACGTGATCTTAAATTTATGCATAATAATAATAATAATAATAATAATAATAATAATAATAATAATAATAATAATAATAATAATAATAATAATAATAATAATAGTGGTAGTAGTAGTGTAAATAAAATTATATAACAGACATCCTTCAGAGTATCGTTGAAGGCTTGAAGGATAAGGGTGATACTAAAGCTATTCAATTACATCCTTCTTACCTCACCATGCCTTCATTCTCGCATATATAATAGAGCAGCAACATTTTGAGGGCACAATGAAAATAAATCCACGGTACTTACCACTCCATTTCACTCACAGGTCAAAATCATAGTGAATACACCTACGGTGTTTACCACCATATTTCACTTACTCAGAAAAAGACATTCTTTCAGCCTATTGCATTCTGTATTTCCTTTTAATTCAATTTCAAGTTTACCATCGATGAGGATGATAGCGGCCGAAGGTATTTGTAGCTTCTGTGTGAATTGTATATATTCAAAAGGACAGAGAAAATGGGTGAAAGCATTTAATCAGATATCTAGTTAAACATTGATATATAGTCAGTGGGTGAGGATTTCGCTAACTTTTTTTTTATTTATAAAATGAAATGACATCAAATATGGCTTAATTCATTTGATTATATATCATGTTTACCGTTGAAAAGATTATTATTATCATCCAAAAGGTTTCTGTAACTTCCTCTGAAACTTGTAGATTAGAATATTAAATATGGCTGAAATCATTCTCGGCGTCAACTCAATCCTTTCTAAGGTAGGTAACTTTACAAGTTTTTTTTTCTTTGTCGGAAAGGATGAGAAGAAATGCAAGTAGATCAATATTAGATGGTATGATGTATAGCATAATATTTATCTTTAGACTGAAATAGATATAAAGGGTGAATATAAAGAGTTAATAATTTAACTCTAATTGAAAGTGTATTATATATCTTACACATACAAAAACAGTTTTGTTATTCGTCTGTACGTAACTGTTTTAAGTCTCTCTCTCTCTCTCTCTCTCTCCTCTCTCTCTCTCTCTCTCTCTCTCTCTCTCTCTGCAGACTTTTCTTTAGCCATCCATCTGCCCGTTAAAATCTCTCCCAAGAACACCTGATGTAAGCGATAGCATGAGAGAGAGAGAAAGAGAGAGAGAGAGAGAGAGAGAGAGAGAGAGAGAGAGAGAGAGAGAGAGAGAGAGAGAGAGATCAAACGGATTTCCATAGACTGCCATCCATCAAAAGCCGTACGAAAAGACGGAGAAATGATTTTCAAATGGATCTCTGTGTCAATAGATAGGTTTGTACCTTTATATATGTGTACATACATACATACATACATACATACATACATACATACATACATACATACATACATACATGCATATATATTACAGTACAACTTGTTAGCTGATGAATTTATTCAATTCACAGCTATCATAATCATAGTTATATTTTTATTTATACTTGTTCCCAGATTATCACTATTTCAACACTTTATCTTTCTTCCCAGGTACGTGTCAACGTGATAACACCTTTCAGTACGTGAGTAAATGCTCCTTTATTATGGTTTCCAGTTCCAATTAAGCTAAAAAGGATGATGTTACTTAATTAAATGAATATTCCTTCTTACTGTCAAGATTATGTTACTTGTTTCTGAAGGTTTTTTTTTCCGTAAGACAGGGTCGTTAACGCTACGTCAAATTCTTCTCGATATTCTGCTTTTTCTGCCGGATGGAGGAAGGTTGGGGGTGGGGGGTGAGGGTATCACCTCCTCCTCCTCCTCCTCCTCCTCCTCTAGGAAGAATAATCCGCCCCGATCCTTGACGTTATCTTTTTCTCAATCCTTCGCTTTTACTCGTATTTTGGGAGTATTGTGAGGGGAGGGGGCGTGATTCCTCTTCCCTTCACCCTGCGTGGGTGGTGGGGTGGGGTGGGGGGGGGGGTGGGGGGGGGGAGGGGGGGGGGGGGTTGGGTAGGCGAGTAAGCGATCCCGGTTTGATTTTAGGATATGTTTTTCCTAGAGAATCACCCCACCTTTTAGAATAGTGTTGGGGGGGGTTACTATAGAAGAATCGTTTAGAATATGTTTAGTTTATTGAATACTAGGTATTCTGTGACGTCATTCTCCATGTACATAAGTATTCTAAAATATAAAATGAATTATTTATTAACTGACAACGATTTTAATCTGCCATTCTGGGTAAAAAAAACTTAAAATATCCGTAGTTTTCACAAGTAAAAATAAACAAACTCCCCATTTGAACGTATGGCTGTAATTCGCCATCGGGGGATAAAAATAAGCTGTTCCGATCTACGAGGGTAATTTAGGCAACGGGAAAAAGCCCTTCGCAGGACTCAATGGTCCTAATTTATTATCCGGGGAAAAAAAAAAGTCCCCATCCCGAGATATGGAGGAGGAGGTTATTTAGCAAAGAAAAGAACGTTGATGAGATGCAGCCATTTTTCCTCCCTCTTTTTTTTTTTTTTTTTTTTCTTTGATATTCTGTCGCTTCCGTTTCTTGTGATTGAAGGCAAACGTTCGGTTTATGGGATTTCTTGCGATAACATCTGTTTCCAATTCGCGTAATAAGAGAGAGAGAGAGAGAGAGAGAGAGAGAGAGAGAGAGAGAGAGAGAGAATGCTAGGTGATTGTTGGTAGAGAGAGAGGATATGTTAAAGTGTGGAGAATGAGATAAGTGAGAGAGATAGAGAGAGAAAGAGATGATTGTTGAGAGAGAGAGAGAGAGAGAGAGAGAGAGAGAGAGAAGGTGATTGTTGGTAGATAGAAAGAAAGAGAGAATGGGGCGAAGAGGAATTGTTAAAATGGGGGGAATGGATAAGTTGAGAGAGAGAGAGGGCTAGGTCATTGTTGAGAGAGAGAGAGAGAGAGAGAGAGAGAGAGAGGTAGAGAGAGAGAGGAGGGGATGAAGAGGATAAATTAAATCTTGGAGAAATGGATAAGTTGAGAGAGAGAGAGAGAGAGAGAGAGAGAGAGAGAGAGAGAGAGAGAGAGAGCCATTTAGATAGACTCACTTGGGAATATGCAGGAGATAATGAACGGATTTTAGGGCTCTTTCCCAGCCAACCCCTGTCCCCCCCCCTCCCTCTCCATTCCTCCCTCCCTCCCTCCCTCTTTCCCCTCGTGACGTCAGCAAGTTGTGATTAATGGTCTTCTTGGGCTTATTATTATGATGCGCTCTACCTCCCCTCTTGTTTCCATTTACCACCCTTCTTTTCGTCCTCTTGTTTAAGAGGCCTGGTTTTTCTTTTTTTCTGTTTTTTCTTTAAAGAGGAAGAGGAGAGGTGTGGAGTTCTATAGCCTTGATGGTGTGGTTTTTTTATCTTGTTGAATTTTTGGGGTCTCTGATAATAATAATAGTAACAATGATAATAATAATAATTATTATTATAATAATAATAGGAATTTTTTATAGTATATATAATTATTATTATTATTATTATTATTATTATTATTATTATTATTATTATTATTAATCATGATGATAATAATAATTATGTAGTTATGTTGCCCTGTCGCATCATTATTTTCTTTTCTTGTTATTTTTGTGTTCGGTGATATTATTATTATTATTATTATTATTATTTTATTTTATTTTTTTGTCTATCACAGTCCTCCCATTCGAATGGGTGGTATTTATAGTATGGGGTTCCGGGTTGCATCCTGCCTCGTTAGGAGTCTATCACTTTTCTTACTGTGTGCGACGTTTCTAGGAGCACACTCTTCTGCATGAGTCCTGGAGCTACTTCAACCTCTAGATTTTCCAGATTCCTTTTCAGGGATCTTGGGATCGTGCGTAGTGTTCCTATGATTATGGGTACAATTTCCACTGGCATATCCCATATCTTCTTATTTCTATTTTCAGATCTTGATACTTATCCATTTTTCCCTCTCTTCTCTTCAACTCTGGTGTCCCATGGTATTGCGACATCAACGAGTGATACTTTCTTCTTGATTTTGTTAATCAAAGTCACGTCTGGTCTATTTGCACGTATCACCCTGTGTGTTCTGATACTATAGTCCCAGAGGATTTTTGCCTGATTATTATTATTATTATTATTATTATTATTATTATTATAAGTTCCAGTTATCTCTGTCCGTCCTTTAACGTTCATATCATGTAATTGTAGTCGTTGACAACATTCCCATTCTGCCCATTGCTTGGACCCTAATATAATTTTGGCCGAATTACAATCTGGTCAAAGTTTGTAATCTATTCTGGAGGAAATCTCGTACCTTTGTAAAGCTCTTGGTTTCTCGAAAAACTGGTATTCTGAGACTTGTTCAGTGACGTCGTAGGTATTTTGGACGTGACTAGCGCTTAATGTAATCTGCTGTGACCTATGATATGACTAATTGCAGTGGCCCGTCACCTTTTACCTATGGAAACACGTCAGGTCATTGTGTGTATCCAGTGAGCTATTAATTTTGACCTGTTACCTTTTCGTGTGATTGGCATTCCGTTTTCAGCCATTCATTTCCCTTGTTTATATAATTACTTTCATACTGTTTTTTTTTTTCCATCACCGCCCCGTCTATTATTTCCCCTCTGTCAAAACTAATGACCTTTGTAGATATGACGTCAGTGGGCTGTGTGGTGAACAGGCCGTCAATTTGTATTCATTTGGGGGGCGTGACGTAGATATCCTGACGTAAAAGGGACCGACTGTGGTCGTTTGTACGTGTTGTGAACGTCGCTGGGTGCGTTGAATGAGAAGTGAATCGAGGGAGGGGAGATGAGAGTGAGGAGAGGGGCGTTGAGGATAATGAGGGGGAGGGGGTGCTAGATGATACGGGAGAGGAAATGGAAAAGTTCATTGAGAAGGAACATTGTGAGAAAGTGTGAGAAATTGGATACAAGAAGAGGAGAGATGAGGAGTTGGTGTTTGGTACGTGGAACGAGAAAAGGTAGGAGCAGGAGGAGGAGGAGGAAGACGAAGAAACAGAGGAGGAGGAGGAGGAAGAGGAGGAAGAAGAAGAAACAGAGGATGAGGAGACACAGGTCCTGTCGAACCCGACAAGATATCTTGTTCGATCCCAGTCGGTAGGTGACGCTCCCTATCTCGAAGAAGGGCGCCCTCATTGAGAGACATTTCTCCTTCAAAGGGAAGAGTCCTTGTAGGGTCTCCAAATGCAATATGGGGTCTCCTCTCTCTCTCTCTCTCTCTCTCTCTCTCTCTCTCTCTCCTCTCTCTATCTGCCCCGCTCCTAAATTAAGAGGTGTGGGCCTTAGATCATCGTAATTGGGCGTTTCTGTAGGGCCCCAGGGGGTAGAAAATTGGCACCAGCGGAAGCCGTTTGGTCGCTTGAACTTGACGTTTTTGGTCGCGCCGACCAAGTTGGGAAAAATTATGTATATATTGGAAGAGTTATTTTGTTAATATTTTCAAATTTAATTCACCTGTTTTGGTACATATTCATCAATCGTTTATCCGTGTTTGTTTGTGTCCAATTGCATTGTGTATTGCAGTCTTGTATTACAAGTGATTTGATGTTAATCAGATCGAGAGCTGATAAGAGTAACTTTTTATTATTATTATTATTATTATTATTATTATTATTATTATTATTATTATTATTATTATTATTATTATTATTATTATTATTATTATTATTATTATTATTATTATTATTATTATTATTAAATGAACTTACGGAACTGACACCTGAAATCTAAAAGTTTAGAATCACAATAATTCGAAAGTGCACATTCAAAGATATTTCATTTACAGACCATCGTCGTTTCTCATAACACCTATAGATTTAGCCTCCTCTGCAACTCAAATGACCTCATTCTCTCTCTCTCTCTCTCTCTCTCTCTCTCTCTCTCTCTCTCTCTCTCTCTCTCTCTCTCTCTCTCTCTCCAATGTAAGTAGGTACTCCATCGTATGCAAATGAGTTCGTGCTATGTAAATTGCCCTTTTGAGCTCCTGTGAGTGAGAATGGAACTTAGTTATGTGTCGTTGTGATGAAGGTTTTAGGGAGCACGTTATATTTCACGCGTCAGACCCAAAACGCCGGTAGTCTTTTCATTGTAATTCCCGCCTCTGATTCAAAACACTTGACTTTTCCATCGGAGTTCACTTTTCTAATTTAGACCTTCTCATCGCAGTTCACCTTTTTTTAATTTAGACTTTTTCATTGTAGTTTACTTTTCAAATTTAGACAGTTTCATTGTAGTTATTTTTTCTAATTTAGACCTTTTCATTGTAGTTCACTTTTTTAATTTAGACATTTTCATTGCAGTTCACTTTTTTTTATTTAGACTTTTTCAGCGTAATTCACATTTCAAATTTAAACATTTTCATTGTTGTTAATTTTTTAAAATTTAGACCTTTTCATTGTAGTTCACTTATTTTAATTTAGACCTTTTCATTGTAATTCACTTTTCTAATTTAGACCTTTTCATTGTAGTTCACTATTTTAATTTAGACCTTTTCATTGTAGTTCACTTTTCTTATCTAGATATTTTCATTGTAGTTCACCTTTCTAATTTAGACCGTTTCATTGTAGTTTACGGTTTTTTAATATAGACTTTTCCATTGTAGTTCACTTCTAATTTAGGCCTTTTCATTGTAGTTCATTTTTTTTTTCATTTCGACCTTTTTATTGTAGTTCACTTTTCTAATTTAGACTTTTTCATTGAAGTTAACTTTTTTAAATTTAGATTTTGTCATTGTAGTTAACTTTTTTATTTAGATTTTTCATTTTAGTTCACTTTTCTAATTTAGACCTTTTCATTGTAGTTAACTTTTTTAATTTAGACTTTTTCATTGTAGTTCACTTTTCTAATTTAGACTTTTTCATTGTAGTTCACTTTTCGAATTTAAAACGCTGGTAGTTTTCATTGTAGTTCACGTTTTTAATTAATCTCTGGGCTTTTTCACTGTAGTCAATTTTTAAACTAAAGCACTGGTATTTTATTTTTTACTGAAGTTTCCCAAATTTAATTTTAAACTGTGTTTTTTTAAAACACTGGAATCCTTTGAAAGGTAAATCATGCGTATAGTTTAAATTCCCCTTTTTAAATATTTATTTTCATCGTAGCTCACGTGAGTAACTTATAACATTGTAGTATACCCTTTTTTCATTATAGTTCAAATGTACAATGTAAAATATTGATATTTTCCACGGTCGCTCACGCGTAGAATTTTAAGCTCAGATACTTGTAATTTTTATCATAGGACTTCCGACTGTCTCTTTTAATTCGCCGAAGTTCAGATACATCTGCCAGTCAGAAGCACGGTAATGTTTGAAGTGGTGACGGCTGAGAGTACAATTCGTCAGTCCCAAAAGTACATACTATTTTTATTATTATTCTGTTACACTCTTTCAGAGTTAAATGACGAAAATTCACCATATCATTTTTGCGCAGCTTAACTCTGAAAGAGTGTAACAGAATAATAATAAAAATAGTATGTACTTTTGGGACTGACGAATTGTACTCTACTATTATTATTATTATTATTATTATTATTATTATTATTATTATTATTATTATTATTATTACTTATTATTATTATTATTATTATTATTATTATTATTTTATGTCGTTTTATGTTCGATTAAACCAAAGTAGTATTTGTTACAATGTGAATGAGGAGAATACGTAAATATAAGAATTTTTCTGTTAATTGAGATAAAATTTAGTTTCATTAAAAAAAAAAAAAAAGAATTCCACGTCTTTTTTACGAGTTTCCACCAAATAATAATATTAATAATAATAATAATAATAATAATAATAATAATAATAATAATAATAATAATAATTATGATCATAATAAATTTAAAAAATGTCTTAACACTTAACCTTCTTGATGTAGTGGGAGAGCACTCTGAAGAAAACATTACAATGTTTTATGCCTCCAAATAAGAGTTAAAGGCCCCTCCCCCTCCTCGCCCCACTCCCCCTCTCACCCCCACTCCTTCTCCCCCTCTCATTCCCACTCCACTCCCATTCCCCTGGGAGGGCGCAGCGGTGGTGAATTATTCTGTGGGGCGTGTAAAAGAGAGAGAGAGAGAGAGACGGGGTTTGGGTTAGGAGTAGGTAAGAGGGAGAGGGAGGTGTATCAGTTGGGGAGGGGGAGGGGATTGGGTGGTGAGGTAGGCCAGGACTTCCACTTTTGCAAATTAGTAAAGGAAAAAGGAAATAATGGCTGAGGGTAAATAGGTTTTTTTTTAATTTTTTTTGCTTGCCAAGAGAGAGAGAGAGAGAGAGAGAGAGAGAGAGGTCAGAGTTAAAACTAAAACTTGCCATTTTCTCAAGTTATAAAGGAAGGGGTTGTAATGAGGGGGTAAATAAGATTTTCCGTCTTTGTAATTTTAATGGAGAGAGAGAGAGAGAGAGAGAGAGAGAGAGAGAGAGAGAGAGAGAGAGATAATGATCACGGTGCTTGAGCGTTTAATTGCAGCGGTACAAGCATTGTAATACTCTCATACTTTTTCCTCTCTAATGGAGTCGTTCCTGGATTTGAAAATTTCCCAGATCATAATGAGAATTTAATCCCTTTTTGATTCCGTGATGTTCCAGCATTTATAGTGCGGCTATATTATTCAAATAGATTCAAATCGATTCAAAAATTCTTTTTTTTATTATTTTATGTTAAAAGTATCAGTCATCAACGCCTTATTTTTTTTAAGAGAAATGAAATGATTTTGGAAATTTGAAAGTACAAAAGATAATTTGTGTAATTTAATACTTGTAAGATTTATTTTGTAGTTGCAAATATAAGGCTAAGCCTGCTATAAGCTGCTCTTGTTTTTAATTCCTCAAAGAGAATTCGCAAATACATTTGAAATATTTTATCTACTCTCCTTAGTTTGCCATATCACATGACTTCATTCCCTGTTTTCATTATTAATAAAAAAAAGAGGAGAATGGTTTAGCAATAATTTCAAGGAGATTCATCACTGAAGCCAAAAATGAAAACTAAAAAGTCTTACGAATTGTTGATAGTCATAGGCACTTAAGCCTTTTAAAAACCAGTGGGTTTTTCGTAATTCTTTGTAATCGGGTTTAAATTCGTAAGGATTTGCTTTTCAGATTATATGGCAACGCATTTTTCAGGGTGAAAATATGCAGGCAATTCGATTATAAAAATATGTTTTTACTTATATTTTGTTGGCAAATATTTTTTAAATGGGATCAGGTTTATATATATATATATATATATATATATATATATATATATATATATATATATATATATTAAATTCTTAAATACTGTTTTATTTACTCTCATATACTCTTATATTGTCACTAGCATATCTCGGGCATTTTTTTAAAATACCTCATGAAATTCCACCATTTATTATCAGTGGAATACTTCACCTTCTCTAACACTTTCCAACTGAAATACCTCTTACAATTTCACTTAGAATACCCGGTGGAATTTTCACTGAAGTTCCTCATTTCTACAATGAATACCCCCCGTGTTATTCTCACCAAAATACTCCTATTTCCATAAAGAAGACTCCACCTTTGCATTCTCACCGAAATACTCTACTTTCTGTATACAATTCTCACACAAATACCCCCTTCTATTTCTCAGTGAAATCCCCTATTTCCTGAAAGAATACTCCCTTTGTAAGTCTCACCGATATACCCCTACCTCATTTTCACGAAGAATAGCCCTTTGTAATTCTCACTGGAATTCCCCATTTTCCACAACGAATACCCCCATTCTCACTTGTAGTTCTCACTGAAATTACTTCTCCCCATTTCCACAAAAAGTACCCCAATGAAATTCTCACCAAAACTCCCCATTCATTTTCCAAAAAGAATACCCCCACTTCCACTGCATGCTCACTTGCAGTCTCTCTCTCTCTCTCTCTCTCTCTCTCTCTCTCTCTCTCTCTCTCTCTCTCTCTCTCTCTCTCTCTGTCCCCAAAATAAGCCCAGTCGTGGACGCACACTCACCAACTCCTAATGCAGTTTCTCGACCTCTAGCATTATCCGTCCTCCTCCTCCATGTCGCCCCCACCTGCCCCCTTGTGACCTGCGCTTTTCATAAGCGATGGCCATTGTGTGTTTCCCCTTTGAGGATATTAAGGCACGGAGACGACGTGCCTCTGGACCTTTCCCACCCACCCCCCCTCCCCCTGCTTCCCCCTGTGCCCTGCATGCAAGTGCTTTCATTAAGAGGATATTAATTTAATTAAGGATATCAGCCAGGGAGGGAGGAGACGGGGCGAGTTCACTGTTGGGTATATTGCTCCCAAGAGGGCCATCTCTGGGTTGTTCATTGCAGAATGTTTTGTTCTGGTAACGTCTTGAATCGTTTACATTTACTTTTTGTTGGGGGGGGAGAAGGGGGTGTAGGAAAGGGGGTTTGTACCTCCATGGTGTGTTAGGTTTAAAAGAAATAAGTCCAGTGGAATTGGTAGATGAGCCCCTAGTGGTTTGGTTTGAAAGAAGTAAGTCCATTGGATTTGGTATATGAGCCCCTAGTGGTTTGGTATGAAAGGAATAAGTCCAGTGGAATAGGCAGAAGAGGCCCTATTTGGTATGTAAGAAATAAGTCCAGTGGAATTGGTAGACGAGAGAATAATTATGAAAGGGTGAAGATAATTAATGACGTACCTTTTATTTGGATTATAATAGATAATAGACAGTGGAATGGAAAGACAGGGGAACAGAGAGGAACTGGAAGGAAAACAACAGATAAAAATAGTAGGATATCAGGAAACGAAAGAGCTAAGATAAAATATTAGGATATCAGGAAACGAAAAAGCCA
>NC_087220.1:62343758-62386258 GCF_015104395.2 Macrobrachium nipponense
TTCTCTCTCTCTCTCTCTCTCTCTCTCTCTCTCTCTCATCTCTCTCTCTCTCTCTCTCTCTCACCAGGCGTAAAATTCCATCCAGATTGACTCCCTTTCAATTCAAAGAATGGAAGAGTTGAAATGTGTAAAATATATGACTCCGCGCCCCTCCTATATTCGTATTTATTTGTTACTTTCTTTCACTTGAAGGTTTACGAATCTAATAGTGTATCGTTTTATGTGTCTGTCTATATTTAGTTTATGCTGTTCTTGCGTATTTGCGTGTGTGTTTATTACAGTGTTTGTTTTACAAAGAGTGGCTTAGGTTGTAGTCAATATTGGCTGTGGCATTCAGGTGTCCTCAGTCGATATACATTTATACATATGTAAATATGATTGTAAGCAGATATAATTATGTGTATATATATATATATATGTATATATATATATATATATATATATATATATATATATATATATAGATACTATCATATATAGATATATATAGTATATATATATATATATACTATAGTATATATATATATATATATATATATTTGCGTGTGTGTTTATTACATGTGTTTGTTTTACAAAGAGTGGCTTAGGTTGTAGTCAATATTGGCTGTGGCATTCAGGTGTCCTCAGTCGATATACATTTATACATATGTATATATGTGATTGTATAGCAGATATATTATGTGTAAATATATATATATATATATATATATATATATATATATATCTATATATATATATATATAAAAGATATAGTATATATATATATATATATATATACCCCTATATATATATATATATATATATATATAGTTTGCGTGTGTGTTTTATTACAGTGTTTGTTTTAAACAAAGAGCAAAGAGGTGGCTTAGGTTGTAGTCAATATTGGCTGTGGCATTCAGGTGTCCTCAGTGCGATATACATTGTTTATACATATGTATATATGTGATTGTATAGCAGATATATTATGTGTAAATATATATATATATATATATTATATATAAAATATCTATATATATAAAATAAAAATATATATATATATATATGATATATATATATATATATATAATATATATATATATGTATGTATGTATGTATACACAGACAGAAGAATGACCCAGTAGTTCTTGTCCGTACATCTATATGCATGAACATACATCATATCTTACGTTCCAGTTCACTTTATTATGTTAACTTGGTTTCTCTGGCTGATTGATTGCGAAGGTTTATTCATCTTTTGGGTATTTTTATTTTCATTTGTGTATTGATTAAATCGTTCATCATTTCCAGTGTTATCTCGCGAACGAATTATAGTTACAATATAAAAATTCGAACTCTCTCTCTCTCTCCTCTCTCTCCTCTCTCTCTTCCCTCTCTCTCTCTCCTCTCTCTCTCTCTCTCTCTCTCTCTCATTTTCAGTAATAGAAATCCATCGTATTGACCGCCCTGCTTATTCAAGTCGACTCATACGCTTTAAACGTAACATTTCGGCGAAAAAAAGGGACTTAACTTTAGATAAGCGATTCGTCACTCCTTCCCCAAAATAAAGAGCCGTGAAAACGTTGGAGTGTGTGTGTGTTTGTTTGTATGTGTGTGTGTATGTGTTTAATGGACGCTGGATACACTCGGCGCTGGGTGTAGTAATTTTCTGTTAAAATTCCACTTGCGATATGAAGGGACGCATTAGATACGGAAAAAAACTCTTTAATCGCCGGGGGACATTTTAGCGATTTGTCCTGCTCTCCTCTCTCTCTCTCTCTCTCTCTCTCTCTCTCTCTCTCTCTCTCTCTCCTAGGAGCATTGATCGCACGGGGTAGGTAGGGTGATACCCCAAGGGGAGCCTACTACTCTCACTTCCTCTAGTACCCCTTGGTGTTTCTCGCTTTAGATAAACTCCTCTCTCTCTCTCTCTCTCTCTCTCTCTCTCTCTCTCTCTCTCTCTCTCTCTCTCTCTCTCTCTCATGGCATTCTGGTGTTATTCTATCATTTTATTCATGTCCTTACTTCGTGTTTAAATATATTTCCAATCGGTCAAGCACGCGCACAGAAAATTTTATGTATTTATGTATGTATGTATGTATGTATGTATGTATGTATGTATGTATGTATAGCATACATAGACTTTACATGTGTGCTCTGCGAATGTCGATGTGTTCGCTAGTTTATAGTTGAACACGCCCAATGCATACGTATGGTCATCACAGTGTTATGAAGTGTTATAATTTTGTTTTGTGAATTTAACAATAAGAGCCATCATAATCACAATATTAGCTGGTGGGGGTGCGCCCCGCTCTCTTTTCCCATGCCTATTCTTCATTTTCTACTTTCGTTATTAATTTGTGTCACAGGTGCAGTTGTCATGGCTAATAGCATCTACCTACCGAAATTTGAGTCCAACAGATTGTAAATTTATATTTATATTATATATAATATATAATATATATATATATATTATATATAGTATATATATATATATATATATATATATATATATATATATATATATATATATATATATACTTTTTTTTTAACTAACTGTGCAAGTGATTCTATTCTGCCCAGGAAGCTTTGCGTTCTCCTGGGTAACTTACTTCATTGACAACTTCAACCTACTCCGTCTAAGTTACTTCCGTAGAAAATTCCGAAAGAATTTTCTACCAGATACGCAACTTTTGATTCTCTCTCTCTCTATCTCTCTCTCTCTCTCTCTCTCTCTCTCTCTCTCCTCTCTCTCCTCTCTTTCTTCAGAAAATAAAAACCAGCAACGTCTCTATCTCTACATTAGAGTTAGGTGTAAAAGTTTCCAGGGCAACTTCTTGTATGGAGCTGCGGGGTGGGTGGGGGGGGGGGATTCGGGGAGAAGGGGTGAGGGAAGGGGATGGATGGATGGATGGTTGAGGGTTCAGGTGTATGTCAGGTCATATAAAATGTTGTGGGTTAAAGTTGTTGTAGGTGAAAGTTAGGACAAGTGGAAAATAAATATATCAACTCTCTCTCTCTCTCTCTCTCTCTCTCTTCTCTCTCTCTCTCTCCCCGTCCTCCTCTCCCTCTCTTCCCCCCGGGGCCTTCTTCTCTCTCTTAGCGTGTATGTTTTTAATTTATTTTATGACCATATACATTCGCTCTCGTCTGTGTGGCTATGTATGTGTGATGGTATTTGAAGAGATAGAGAGAGAGAGAGAGAGAGAGAGAGAGAAGGGGGCGGAGGTGGGGGAGGGGGGATTCTATCTCTCCAAACCACTGATTAAAAAAGAAAAACATTTTAAGTCTGAGATGACATTGAATCAAACGAAGAGCATAAACGAAGACCCTATATATTTTCACGCCCTCATCAGAAGAAGGACCTACCCTGAGTACAGCTGTGAAAGTAAACATCATCCTGGGTTACGTTTGAGTGTCTCTCTCTCTCCCTCCGACGTGACTCCAGGCTATGATGGTAATACCCGCGTCGTCACTGTGCGAGAGGATATCTTCCCATGACCCCTGTCTCTCTTAAAAAGACGTTACTTTTATATTGCGTTTATTGACCGCTATCTCTGGGGTGATTGTTAGTTTTGTGGGCGTTTTATACGAAAGAGAACCCGGAACGATTATGAAAGTGGTTGGTTGATTATTATTTTTGTTTACAAGTAGGGGTTGTTTTTATTTTGGAACTTTTCCCAGTAGGTCTTTTTTTTGATGAAATTAAAACTAATTTGATGTAGGGATGAATGGCTTAGAAAAATATTATGAAAGTGATGGGTTGATGTTTTTTTGTTTACACCTAGTGGTTGCTTTATTTTTAAATTTTCCGCAGTGGTTTTTTTTTGTGACCAAAATAAAGCTTTTTTGATGTAGGGATGAATGACGTATAATGTTACGCTATGTATTATTTCTGTAATACTTTGAGGTTTTCTTTTGCAAAAGTTTTTTTTTTATCTTTGCCCAGTGGATTTTTTTTTCGAAACTAAAATTCTTCTGATATAGGGATGAATTACTTATAAAGTCATGTTATGTATTGGTTACGTAAAGCGTTGGGATTTTCTTTTGGATATGGGTATTTTTTTATCTCTTTTCACAGCGGGTATTTTTTGTTTGTTTGTTTTGTTACGAATCTTAAATTGTTATAATGTAGGGCTGAATTTCTTTACACACACACACACACACATATATATATATATATAATATATATATATATATATATATATATGATATATATATATATATATATATATATTATACCAAGAGACTGAAGTCTTGAGCGCTGGAAGATTGCCAGACTTGGACAAAGGGGCAAGAAATTGATGTAATTCTTTTATTTAATCTCTCTCTCTCTCTCTCTCTCTCTCTCTCTCTCTCTCTCTCTCTCTCTCTCTCTCTCTCTCTTTCGTTTTGTTTATATGAGCAGTCCTTATATATAAAAACATACATTTTAAAATTTCGCTGTTGTAAACAAATGCTCATCGTGGCGTCTAAACTTATATCATTCAAACAACATTTATATCCTTTCGGGACAAACAGAGGAACGGAGAGAGTTCCAGACTCTCGGAAGCGAACGGCACGAAATAAATAATCTAGGACACACAAAAAAAGGAAAATAAATGAAGTATGACGACCGCCGAGCGAATGATCACAACTCTTTAAAAAAAAACGACTGACGGGTCTGTGATGGTCTGACAACACATTTCGAGGTGATGAATTGGGAGGATTTTGAGAATGGACGTTAATGAAGCTTTCCCGTTGGGGAAGGGGAAAGGGGAAGGGGAAGGGGAAGGATGGGAGGGGGGGAGAGTGATGAATCTAGACGATTTCTGGTGATGAAGGCACTAGCTGGGTTTTTTTTAGTTGTTTGTATTTATTTTTT
This sequence comes from Macrobrachium nipponense, assembly GCF_015104395.2. Lineage (NCBI taxonomy): Eukaryota > Metazoa > Arthropoda > Malacostraca > Decapoda > Palaemonidae > Macrobrachium > Macrobrachium nipponense. The sequence goes on from NC_087220.1 coordinate 62,348,599, forward strand.
TTTATTGTACGTATCTTGGACGGACACCCTTGATATTATCGGGATTTCGGTTCTTTTTGAGACTCTCTCTCTCTCTCTCTCTCTCTCTCTCATCTCTCTCTCTCTCATCTCTCTCTCTCTCTCTCTCTCTCTATATATATATATATCATATATATATATATATATATATATAATTATATATATATATATATATCTCTCTCTCTCTCTCTCTCATTTTGGATCACCTTTTTTTATGAGCGTATATTTGTCATTTTAGAATATAAACCCTCAGAAAACTCTCTCTCTCTCTCTCTCTCTCTCTGAATTTTCATGTGGTTTATATTTTGTATATTGTAGTTAAACATTTCAGAACCTCTCTCTCTCTCTCTCTCTCCTCTCTCTCTCTCTCTCTCTCTCTCTCCCTCTCTCTCTCTATGAAATTTTGCATGTGTTTATATTTGTATATTGTAGAGGTTAAACTATTTCAGAAACCATCTCTCTCTCTCTCTCTCTCTCTCTCTCTCTCTGAATTTGCATGTGTTTATATTTTGTATTGTAGAGGTTACAACTTTCAGAACCATCTCTCTCTCTCTCTCTCTCTCTCTCTCTCTCTCTCTCTCTCTCTTCTCTCTCTCTCTCTGAATTTGATGCTTTATTTATATTTGTATATTGTAGGTTAAATATTTCAGAAAACCTTCTCCACTCTCTCTCTCTCCCCTCTTCTCTCTCTCTCTCTCTCTCTCTCTGAATTTGCATGTAGTTTATATTTTGTATATTGTAGAGGTTAAACTATTTCAGAAACCATTCTCTCACTCTCTCTCTCTCTCTCTCTCTCTCTCTCTCTCTCTCTCTCTCTCTCTCTCTGATCTCTTCATTTTCATTTTTCAAATTAATATTCATCCCATAAATTCCCCAGAATCTTTCTCCCATCAGAGGCTTTTGTTCACCGCCTTTTCCTAGATTTTTTTTTTAAATTCCAGTTTCTCTCTCATTTTTTTTAACCTTTTCTGCCTTCCATTTTCCCGTCAATTTTCCTTTCTTTATGGTTCGTTTTGCGCTCCATATTTTCCCCCTTCTCTCTTTGCCCATTCATTAACTCCCTAGTTTTTCAATTCCCCATTTTTCACTTTAAGTCTTGCTTTACCCTACGTCCATATTTCTTCCTTCCTCTGCCTTACATATTCGTTTCTCCATATGTCCATGTCTTTTTATTTATCTCCGAGAGTTCTTGATATCCCTTCTCTGTATTTCGTATTTTATTTCAATCAGATTAATGCAGTAGGTAATTATTCTTAATGATTAATTGATCGTCGCCCATCTGAACTCTAACCCTACCAAGCGTTGCTATCCACATAAATTAATAAATAAATAAGGAAATTGCTGCTAAAAGTTCATTGAATGGTCATCCATCCAAGCTCTGACCAAACTTAGCATCACTATCCACATAGATAAGTAAATGATAAATGATTAAATTGTAGGTAAAAGTTCATGAATGGTCACCCATCCAAGCTCTGACCAAGCGTCACTATCCACATGAATAAAAAATAATGAAATTGCAGTTAAATGTTCATTAATGGTCATCCATCCAAGCTCTGACCAAACTTAGCATCACTATCCACATAGATAAGTAAATGATAAATGATTAAATTCTAGGTAAAAATTTATGAATGGTCACCCATCCAAGCTCTGACCAAGCGTCACTATCCTCATAAATAAGTAAATAATTAAATTGCACGTAAAAGTTTATTAATGGTCACCCATCCAAGCTCTGACCAAACCTAGTGGCACTATCCACATAGATTAGTAAATAATTAAATTGCAGGTAAAAGTTCATGAATGGTCACCCATCCAAGCTCTGAACAAACCAAGCATCACTATCCACATAAATAAGTAAATAATTAAATTGCAGGTAAAAGTTCATGAATGGTCACCCATCCAAGCTCTGACCAAACCCAGCTACACTATCCACACAAAGAAATAAATAAGTATATAGATAAATAAATAAAATTCTGAGGGTAATTTACAAGTGTTGCTTATCTTGGCAAACGCATAAAATAAAATAAAAATAAAAAAATAAACAGAAATTTTGAATAATGTCTCAACATTTTTAGTGGATGGAGGACCCTCAATCTCAGCTCGCCAAGTTGAGGTGAGTGGCTTAAAGGATTCTCACGACCCTCCCCAAGGAAGGTCGCTGCTTCGGCTGGGACGGTTAATGCTAATTTTATTTTGCTGTTTTATATATTTCTCGTTTCTCGTACTTCCTCTGAGCATATGAATTTCAAAAGAATAATTTTTATTAACCATTTTTTTCATCCCGTACATATCTCAAGGCATTACATATACGTGATATATATATATATATATATATATATATATATATATATATATATATATATATATATATATACATATATATAGATATATATATATATATAGATATATATATATATATATATATATATTTAGCTCTGTTTAGTTTATGCAAGTTTGTGATGATTTTCATTACATATAAATTATATAAATTTTTCGTGAGGAATATATGTTAGTAGATACATAAAATCATTGTGATGGCTTGCTAATATATAGTCATTTAAATACATTGTTTATATTTTAGCATATCTTAAGACCGTATCTAAGCAAAAAAAAAGCCCCTTGTGATAGCTTGCTTATGTATTTACATTTCACCATAGATCTCAGATGTATTAATATTTCAATACATTATCTATATTTTAACGTATCTTGATAACATTGTCCAAATCGCGTATTGGATAAGCGTATCTGCCACCCTCTCTAGCGCCGCTGCCACATCTCCCACCCTCTGGCACTCCCGTTTCCGATAATGTCCTGACGATAATGAACGCTACTCGAGTACGTGGCAACGCTGGGCTACACCAGCGCTATTAGGAACAGGCTTTGGTCTTTGTATTCCCGGTATGTCTCCGGGGGGATTATTCCGAATGGAATATTAATGAATGGTTAATCCCGTGTGAAAGGATTTTTTTTATTATTCTATTTTTTTTTTTTTCCTGTACGTGAGATGGAATGAATTAGGTGAAGTAATTAGATGTTTTTTTTTAGTGTTTTGTAATCTTATTATTATTATTATTATTATTATTATTATTATTATTATTATTATTATTATTATTATTATTATTATTATTATTATTATTATTATTATTATTATTATTATTATTATTATTATTATTATTACTTCTTATTATTATTATTATTATTATTATTACCACTTGAATATTTATTATTTCCATTTCCATACAAGTCTGGCAAGGATTTAGTTTTGCCATGATACCTTATTACAGTAATTCTTATATATATATATATATATATATATATATATATATATATATATATATATATATATATATATATATATATTGCTGTATTGTTGTTGTTATATTATATAATGCCGATTCATTAAAATGGCTTTTTTGGCCGGATACATAGCCGGTTATACGGGACTGGCCATTGACTGGTTACATAATTATCATCCGGTTTTACCAAATCTGGCTTTTAACCGGAGACAGCCAGTTCAACCAGGCTGGCTTTTTTGGGCCGGATAGAAAATCGTTTAACTAGACTGGCTTTTGACCTGATACATAGCCAGTTAAAAAAAGACTGGCTTTTTGACCTAATACATAGCCAGTTAAAAAAAAATACTGGCTTTCTTACACTAAAAAAAAAAAAAAGGCTGGTTCTTTTAGCTGATACCTAGCCAGTTAAAAAAAGCATGGCTTTTTTGCCCCCCAAAAAGAAAAAGATTGGCTTTTTTACCTTAAAAAACACTGGCTTTTTTATCTAATACATAGCCGGTTAAATAAAGCGTGGCTCTTTTTTTATTTAATACATAGCCAGTTAAAAAAATACTGGCTTTTTACCCTAAAAAAAGACAGGCTTTTTGACCTAATACACAGCCTGTTAAGAAAATAGACGGCTTTTTACCTAATACACGCCATCCTTTTTTAACCTATCACTAGCCAATAGATCAACAAGACTACCGGTTTTTTCCACCGGATATATAAGTCGTTAATCCAAAGGAAATGAATTTCAGAGCTTGGCTTTTGACTGGCCACATAACCGGACCCTCCGGAACAAGACGGCTCCTGTACCGGACAACGAAGTCGTTTTGTTGTTCCAGAGCATCTTGCCAAAGATAAATTTTAAAAGTTGGTGAATTTCGATTGGGCCGACGCTGAACGTAGGAACGGTGGCCTTTCCTTTCACGACCCGTCAGGAACAGGAATTGTTCCGGTATTTATCGGTCCCTTCCCGGTCACTTGGGGATGTACTGGGTATTGGTATTTGGAAGATTTCGTTTGTTGGTCTCTTATTCTTGGGAGAGTTTCAAGTTTTTTTTTATCTTTTTTTTTTTGTGGGGGGGGGCGTTTTATGAAATTGGATATTTTATTCTCCGTTTTTGTATGTTTGTTACATATATCATTTTTTCGATGGGTTTTCGTAATCGGGTTTGGCAAAATGTTTTTTATTTTAATTTTTTTACGAATTTTTTAGACAATTTGAATCTCAGTTTGTCGTTAGGACGGATCATTTCCTTCTCTCTCTCAGCTCTCTGTCTTTCTCTCTCTACTAGTTATTGGTACGATTTTTCGCTATCCCATTCCTTCTTTTTCTTCTCGTTTATCTCTCTCTCTCTCTCTGGTCCCTCATCCTGTTGAACGAACTTTTTTGGTTCATGTCGTGCGTGGCCTCCTCACCTTTGCCTGTGGTCGCTTCTCTCCATCTTTCACCTTACTGGTTCGCCCGATATCATTGCATAAAACTGGTCTGGAAGGGCGTGGGGTGCTATTGGGTGGTGGGGGGGGCCTGGGGTATAATACGATGTACCACCCCCATACCCTGGGGTAGGGGTAGGGGGAAGGCTCATCAGTAATTAGGGCCAGGGAGTACTTCTTAGGGGTTCTGACTGTCTCCCATGGGTTAGTGTTTTGAAGGATTGGTATTCCACGTGTGTATTTCGGGTTCGGGTTGATTTGGGGGGGATCGGGGGAGGGGGATGTGATAGGAGGGTTGTCCGGATAGGTCCTCCACCTTAATACTCATAACCTCATACACTTACATACATCTTTTTCCCCTCCTCCTCCTCCTCCTCCTCCTCTCCTTATTGCTTTTTCTTACTCCTTTTTGATCTTTCTACTCATTTTCTTCCCAGCACCACCACATATTTTTTTTTTTTTTTTTTTTTTTTGGGGTTGTTTCTCTCTGCTCCCTCTCTCTCTCCTCTACTGCTCTCATCTTGTCTCTCTCTCAATTCTCGCTCATCCTCCTGTTGCACTGTAGAGGAGATTGCGAGATCGATGCTTGAAATGCTGCTAGCGATGTTCGATTGCATGCATGGTAGAGGAAGGAAATGGTCGCATGCATGTGCATATATGCATGCATTGTTAGTTTGAATTGCAGATTTTTTTTCCCAATTGTGTTTTCATATTTTTTTGCTTTTATAACTATTGATTATTATTATTGATTATTATTATTATAGTTATTATTTATTTCCCTTATTACTTTATTCATTCCATTATTGAAGATAATTCCTTTTGCTTTTTTCTGGGCGTTCCTTCTGGATACTGTAAATGACTAGAAAGTTAATACGTATATCCCTATTGCTTTTGTAATCCCATATTGGCTTTTGATCTTATTGCATTCTGCTTCTTTGGTGCTAAGATGGTCTCCATCTTTTAATTGATTTCTCTTGACGTTTCTTTGTTTTAAATTGATTTTTGAATTTCTGTTTGCACCTGAGATATCAAGGAGCTGTTCAGGGTTGGAAGTAATCCTTCGGAACTCTCCTCCTGCTGTTTTGTTTCCAGACTCATAATCTGTTACCATTCGAGCTTCTCAAGTTTTATCCTTCATCTTCCCTCCGTATCCTATATCTTGTAACCCCCCCCCCCCCCACTCCCGCCCCCCAAACTGGGCTGGCTGGTACCACGGACTTCTCTTCCTGCTTCTTTGTTTCCATAACTTATAGTCTATTATCCTTCAAGAGTCCTAAGCCTCGTCCTTCGCCTTTCCTTCATATCCTTAATCGTATTCAACCCTGGTGTGGGTTATTAAGCCTTTCCTTCATATCCTTAATCGTATTCAACCCTGGTGTGGGTTATTAAAAAAAAGGACACTAGCTGTTATCCTTTAAAAGTCCTTCGAGGTACCTTCCTTCTTCCCTCAATATCCTTTATTGTATTCCTCCTTAGACCGCCCCCGCCCCCGTCCCCCCATCCCTGGCCTGGTGCGGAAGAATTGGTACTAGTCGTTATCCTGCAAAAGTCCTACGCCATACCTTCCGTCTCCCTCAATATCGTTTAATCGCAGTCTCCCATCACTTCACATCTCTCTGGCCTGGGCCACAAAAAGGACACGACGTGGCATTTCCAATGGCCTGTGGCACTCGGGGAAGTGGAAGGTTTATCTTCATCTGCGTCGGGTCCTCTCACTTTTTCTGTCTCGAGACAAACTTTGCATTTTCGTTTAGTTCGTCAGACTCACTCTCTCTCTCTCTCTCTCTCTCTCTCTCTCTCTTCTCTGTCGATCTTGACCCAAGATCCTGATCGATTTAGTCTTGACCTTTTATTGTGTGTGTTTTTTTTTTTTTTTTTTTTTTTTTTTTTTTTTTTTTTTTTTATATCAAAGATCGGGCCGGCAGTGGTTTGCGTGTTGTGCGAAAGGGCGGGTAGGTTTGCGTGTTGATGCAGAAATAGTGAAGGAGGAATTTTGTTTTTGTATAATTTTCTAATTTTTTACTGTTGGTGGAGGAATGTGACTCTTTTTTTATGGTTTTTAATATGAAGGCCTGCTAATTTTACTATTATTATTATTACTATTATTAAAAAATCCTCAAAGTAGCACGAGTCTTCAAGAGGAGAAACAAATTCACTTATGTAAATTTATATATATTTATATTTTTAAGTTTTAAATCTAAATGTGTATATTTGCATAATTGTGGATTTGTTTCTCCATTATTATTATTATTTTTTTTTTTTTCACAGTCCTCTAATCTGACTGGGTGGTATTTATAGTGTGGGGTTCCGGCTTGCATCCTGCCTCCTTAGGAGTCCATCACTTTTCTTACTATGTGCGCCGTTTCTAGGATCACAACACCTTCTGCATGAGTCCTGGAGCTACTTCAGCCTCTAGTTTTTCCAGATTCCTTTTCAAGGATCTTGGGATCGTGCCTAGTGTTCCTATGATTATGGGTACAATTTCCACTGGCATATCCCATATCCTTCTTATTTCTATTTTCAAGTCTTGATACTTTTTTCCCTCTCTTTCTCTTCAACTCTGGTGTCCCTTGGTATTGCGACATCATGAGTGATACTTTCTTCTTGATTTTGTCAATCAACGTCACGTCTGGTCTATTTGCACGTATCACCCTATCTGTTCTGATACCATAGTCCCAGAGGATCTTTGCCTGAGAGTTTTCTATCACTCCTTCAGGTTGGTGCTCGCACTACTTATTACTACAAGGTATCTGATGTTTCTTGCACAGGCTCCAGTGGAGGGCTTATTATTATTATTATTATTATTATTATTATTATTATTATTATTATTATTATTATTATTATTATTATTACTCTTTCATTTTCATGGGAATGTGTAGATGATGATTTTTTATCTCGTGGAACTAAGGGAGGGATATTCTTTTATTTTTTATATTGCTTTAAGAGCGTTTTTTTTATCAGAATATTTTATTGCATTTTCCAGTAATACTGGATGAATATTCTTTGATAATACAAAAATGGATTACAATTCTATAGGATCGTCTGTGGGGAATTTTCCAAATGGTTCTATTTAAAATATATAAACAAATTCTTAATGATCGTCAGTGGGGGAGTTTTCCAATTGGTTCCATAAAATAAATAAAGGTTGAAAGTTCTATAGGATCGTGTGTTTGAGTTTTATAAATGAGACCATGAAATGAATATATTAATAGTTTGAGTGATAAAAAAAAAAAGAGTTTAGGTTCGTCTTTGAAGTTTGACAAAGTATATCATGAAAGAAATAAGTAAAAATAGATACAAAGAGATTATAGAACCGCTTTTAGGTTTTTACTGTTGTACATTGTGCCTTAAAACAGATAAGTAAGATATAAAAGACTCTAGGATCATCTACAGGAATTCAGCAAATGATACCATGAAATAAATGACTAAAAATGATTTTAAAAAACTATAGGGTCGTCTTTTGAAGTCTTGGAAATGGTATCGTGAAAGGAATAAAGAAAAGAAAGATAAAAAAACTGGAAATATATATATAAAAAAAAGACTATTGGATCGTCCATGAAAATCTTGGAAATGGTATCATGAAAGGAATAAAGAAACAAGATAAAAAAGAAACTCGGAATATATATATATATATATATATATATATTATATATATATATATATATATAGTATATATAGTATATATATATATATATATATATATATATATATATATATCTATATATATATATAGATATATATATATATATATATATATTATATAAAGGACTATTAGATCGTCTGTGGAAGTCTTGGAAAGGGTATCACGAAAGGAATAAAGAAAAGAAAGGTTAAAAAAAAAAACTCTGGAAATATATATATAAAAAAAAGGACTATTCGATCGTCTGTGGAAGTGTGACATGACGTCGATCAACCTCCAAAGCGCCCAGGTCTTTCAGCCGGATGGCCCAAAATGCAGAGGACATCTCCTTGAAGAATTGTGCATCGGAACTGTTCCCACAAACGAGTTTTATACTCCAAGTTTGTAACAAGTTTTCCTCTCTCTCTCTCTCTCTCTCTCTCTCTCTCTCTCTCTCTGTAATATCCCATTCCTATTCTTCGTCTACCATTTATTCTATTTTTCGTTTTTACATTTTCCTATTTAACTTCCCCTCTTCTCTCTTACCTCCTTCCCCTTCCCCTTCCCCCAACGTATTCCACTCCACTCCTCCCCTTCTCCTCCCTTCCTCTGCCTATTCCTCGTCTGCCGTTAATTCTATTTTTCTTTCTCTCCAATTTCCAATTTCATTTTAACCCCCATCTCTCCCCCGCGCTCTTGAATTTTTCCCTCTTATATTTTCTCTCCCTATTTCGCCTCCTCAGCAGGTCTCTCTCTCTCTCTCTCTCTCTCTCTCTCTTCCTCCCCTCTGTCTCTCTCTCTCTCTCTCCTCATCTCTCTCTCTCTCTCTCTCTCTCTCTCTTTCTTCATTTTCCCCTACCCTGTCCCATTCTTTTATATGTTTCTCCCGTATTTTCCCTTTCTCTATATTTCTCCTCAGTAGTGTCTTCCTAGTTCTCTCTCTCTCTCTCTCTCTCTCTCTCTCTCTCTCTCTTGTAAGCACATACGATGTCTCCTCGGATGGACTAACAAGTCCTTGAGACATCCTAATCCTTGTAACTCTCTCTCTCTCTCTGATAGACCCAGGAAAGAGAAATTCGACGCTAGACAGATGCGTCTTTATTTATTTATTTATTTTGGACAAACATACGCTAGACAGATGCGTCTTTATTTATTTATTTATTTTGGACAAACATCAGACACAGACAGACTTTCCAGACCTTTCAGTGACACCTGCGATATGTTTACCATCTTTATTTTGAGGCTCCATCGCCGTCGAAGAGTATTGTAGGAACTCTGTACGTTCTTTTCGCTTTATTTACCGACGAAGATAATAGGTAACATAAACAATGAGTTTCTTGGCAAGACTTTTTTTTTTGCCTCTGGAGTAAATTTTTAATTTTTTTATGGAATTTTTCTTCATTTTTTAAAAATTTACTCTATTGGCCGTCGGAATGGGCAAATGGGCGCCTTATTGGCTGAAGAAATTCCTCGCATGGTTTTTAATTTTTAGTATATCATGGCGTTTTTCACCTCATTCCTGAGAAAAATTTTAATTTAAAAACCTTTTCTTTTTTCCTCTACTTTGGAGGCCGTCGGAATGGGCAAATGGGTGCCTTACTGGTTAACTAAATTCCTTAAAATTCTGGTTTTAATTTTTGCTATATCATGGAATTTTCCACCTCATTCCTGAGTAAATTCTAATTTAAAATGTTTTCTTCTTCATTTACTTTGGAGCCCATCGGAATGGTCAAATGGGAGCCTTATTGGCTAAAGAAATTCCTCACACGGTTTTAAATTTTTAGTATATCATGAGATTTATCATCTCATTCCTGAATAAATTTTAATATCTCGAATTTGTTTTTCATTTACTTTGGAGGCCGTCGGAATGGGCAAATGAGTGACTTATTGGTTAAATAAATTCCTTGGTTTTAATTTTTGTTATATCTTAGAATTTCTCACCCCATTCCTGAGTAAGTTTTACTTTTCGAAATTTTATTTGCTTTTGGAGGCCGTTGGAATGGGCGAATAAGTGCCTTACTGGTTAAAGAAATTGTTCATAATTTTGGTGATATTTAATAATAATAAGAACAGGTGACATTATTGATTTATATGTTATTATTTATTATTATTATTATTATTTTATTATTATTATTATTATTATTATTATTCTTATTATTATTATTATTAAATGATGACAATATGCTAGTAGTAGCTTACATTTATTATTATTATTATTATTATTATTATTATTATTATTATTATTATTATTATTATTATTTATTATTATTATTTCTTATCCCTTCCTCCAATAATACTCACGTAGATGAATTTGTGTTGGAGCCAATTTCGTCGGGAACTTGGAGCGTGTCCCGAGTCTGGGGGAATCTGAAACCCATCCGAAGTTTTGGTGGAGCAATTTGATCAAAAAAAAAAAAAAAAAAAAAAAAAAAAAAAAAAAAAAAAATATTAAAAAACACTTCAACTCTCAGGAAACGCCCCACCAAGTTTTCTGAAATTGTCAGCGAAACCTTTTTCAGATATTTTTTATTATATATATATATATATATATATATATATATATATATATATATATATATATATATATATAGTGTATATATTTTATTTCTTCGATTTTCTTATTCATTTTTCTTGCGGATTTAGGAAAGTTCTTTTTTGTTTTTGTTTGGTATATTTTAGTTTTTTGTGTTGTTATAGATGTGAAAAATGTAGTTTTTGATTATATTTAAAAACGATCGATTTTTTTATTTTAGTTTGTTTCTGGTGCGACGATTTTTTGCGGGTTATTATCCCTAGTTTTTTTTTTTTTGCAGGTCCTTTCATTAAAGATTCATAGAAACCAGATATATTTTTCATGGTTTCTTATCTCTCTCTCTCTCTCACTCTCTCTCTCTCTCTCTGACTCTCTTTCTCTCTCTGCTCTCTCTCGTCTCTCTCTCATCCTCTCCTCTCCTCTCTTTCTCTCTCTCTCTCTGCATATATGTATATATATATATATATATATATATATATATATATATATATATATATATATATATATATATATATATAATATATATATATATATATATAATATATATATATATATATATATATATATATATATATATAGATATATATACATACGTATATCATGTTATTATTGAAAAACTTGAAAGGTACAAATAACACCCATTGACTCACTCCCGTGACCCCTGACCTCACTTTGACCTCCATACAAATTTCCTTTGTAGCTCATGGAAGCTTGAGGTTCTAGCGCCAGCGTGCGTCTGGAATTCCAGAATTCCATGGCTCGGCGATCATGGAACAACATCAAGGGAGATAACGGATGTTTTACATCTCGCGAAGGCTGAGAAACAATTAATTTGGATGCTGGAACATCACTCTTCAGATGTTCCAGACTCTGGGCTTCAGAAACTCCTTAGGAAGTTGCAGTCGGGGCAACATTGTTTCTTGCTCGTGATACGAGGAATTTGGTGTTTGGTTGCTTCGTGGAGGAACGAGAGAGACTATTATTATTATTATTATCATTATTATTATTATTATTAAATTGATAAGGGGAACCGAACAGATTCCCGAAAGCTATCCTTGCAGTTTTAAATTTGAATATATGTACATTTACATATCTGTGGATTTTTTGCTCCTTTATTATTATTATTATTATTATTATTATTATTATTATTATTATTATTATTATTATTATTATTATTATTATTATTATTACAGAACTAAGGAAACCCTTGTAACGAGGATATATATCAAGCGTTAAAAGCCACAGTAGCGTTTAAAAAATATTTATGTACAGTTTTAACCCTTTACTTAAATATTTTTAACATTACAGTGGCTTTTGATTATTATTATTATTATTATTATTATTATTATTATTATTATTATTATTATTATTATTATTATTATTATTATTATTATTATTATTATTATTATTATTATTATTATTATTATTATTATTATTATTCAGAAAGGAACCCTATTCATGTGGAACAATCCCACCACAGGGACCACTGACTTCAAAATCAAAGCTTCCAAAGAATTCGCTGTTTATTTGAAAGAAATAACAGAGGGTGAATCAAAATACAGAATGAATAGAGTATGTTATTTGTTTAAGGAATATATTTAATATGAAGGAACTTTGGTCTACTTCAGTGGAAAAAGTTAGGTTAGGTGTAAAATATATTGATGAAGAGTATCGGGCTCGGAGAAAAATGTTAATGCAGATGTTTGTTCATAAACGCATAGCTTTTGTGTTTGTATTGACATGCAAATGAAGGGCTGATGTGTTTGTTGAAACTGAAAAAAAAATACTGAGTGCCCAGTTGATAATGCATTGACCTGATTACCGCCACTCGAGCGTGACCTTTTATTCAGGCTAATTGATGGAACACACTTCTCTCTCTCTCTCTCTCTCTCTCTCTCTCTCTCTCTCTCTCTCTCTCTCTCTCTCTCTCTCTCTCTCCCCCGCGATCTGATACTGTTGATTCATCTGTTGACATCACCGCCCATTGTCCATGGTCATTCGGATGTTCTATTCCGTTTTAATTGTCGATTCGCTAATGAAAAAAAAAGACACTCGCGCGGCGCCGATGGACAACAATGGCTAGCGAGCGAGTGCCTCGTCGTTTACAACCCACCTGATTCACCTGACATATTACCTCACTGACAGCAGGGCCGGTCCTAATTAACCTGTTGGCACAGGTAGGCGGACACTTTTTTTTTTTTTTTTTTTTTTTCCATCGCCCGTTCATCTTTCCTAGCATATGTTGTTCTCTTGTTATGCGAGAACAAAAACAGATGCAGGTGTATGACTACTGGATGCTGGTGCGATGCCGAGAGGTAGATCGTGGTGGTCCTTTTCTCAGGTTGTGGGAGTAGTTATCCGTTTTTTTTTTTTTTTTTTTTTTTTTTTTTTTTTTCTGGAATTTTAGAAGTATCGTTTCGTAGTTTTTAAGCGTTAATTCCGCGTAATGTTTGTTAATAGCTGAAGTTTATTTATTTATTTTTTTTTTTTTTTTTATTCAAGGTATATGATTTTGTCTCTTAATGTGGTTGAATATAGAATTTTTAGAAATGAATTTTGGGTTAAAGGACAGTTTTTCAATATCTCTAAATTGTTGTTATTATTATCAAAATTATTATCATTATTATTTATAACTAATGTAATAATAATAATTATTATATATAATAATAATAATGTGTATTGTTATTTATTATTTATTATAATATTAAGACAGTATTTGTAACGACTATAATAATAATATTATTATTATTATTTTTTTTTTTTTATTATTATTATTCGAAAATAGCCTCTTGGACGCATGAAAACTTTTCTTGAGGGAAGATAAGGAAGACTTCATCTCCGGTCGGGGCAAAAGGAAGTTTCTCTTAAGAGTCCGTTGCCATGAGACGATGTTTGATAATGATGGTGATATAATGATAATAGTAATGATAATGATCACCATGATAATAATATGAGCTACTCCTACGTTTATTGTCATTATAGTTTTATTTTTCTTTATATCACAACGTTGCTTTATTACATACTCTCTGTAGTATGTCATTTATTTGATGGAAGGTTTTTTTAAATTTTAAAATTTCTCTCTCTCTTCTCTCTCTTCTCTCCTCCTCTCTTCTCTCTCTATCTCTCTTCTCTCTCTCTCTCTCTCCTTCAATTCAATATATAGAGATATATATATATATATATAATAATATATAATATATTATATAATATATATATAGATGTATGAATAGAGAGAGAGAGAAAGAGAATTTCGCAAACTGAATGAAGAAAATTATGCAAAATTAATGTCGGATATTAATCTCAGAAAAACTGAATGTGAGAGAGAGAGAGAGAGAGAGAGAGAGAGAGAGAGAGAGACAGAGAGAGAGAGAGAGAGAGGAGGGCATAATTTCCGCCTTCCTGCTTCTAAAAGTGAAGAAGTGAGAGCGTCTGGGATAAGTTCTCTTTGACGCACTTTTTTAAAAGTCGGCGAGCAGAACACTCGTATGCAGTCTCGGAAGAAGAGAAGGAGGAGGAGAGAAGGAGGGAAAAATTAATAAATAAAATGGCAAAAGAAGAGGAAAATTATGCGATGGAATATATATATATATATATATATATATATATATATATATATATATATATATATATATATATATATATTATGAGATTATAATGAGAAATCTTGATGTAGAGAAATGATGGCAATAATAATAATAAAAAAATAATAATAAAATGGTTCCGAAAAATTAATAACTAAATATTATTATCATTATTATTATTATTATTATTATTATTATTATTATTATTATTATTATTATTATTATTATTATCATCATCATCATCATATTGATCACATCGAACCCGTTTAAAAGATGTAACCAACCAAGCGTCTAAACACCTCCAAATCTCCTCCCTCCCTTTTAAAACAGCCCCCCAAACAAAAGTGAAAAATAAATAGATAAATGTTAATTTGCGTCGAAATTAGATCCATTACCGAAAGGGGGATTGCTGCGCCCGCTCCATTAGTCCTGCCCTGATGACGGGAACATTTTCATGTGTTGGAAGAACGGGAATTATAATCCTCTCTCTCTCTCTCTCTCTCTCTCCTCTCTCTCTCTCTCTCTCTCTCTCTCTCTCTCTCAGCTCATCATATGCTTCTTTTAGTTAGCTCTTTTTTCCTCTTGCCAATCTCTCTCTCTTCCTCTTGCCAATCTCTCAATCTCTCTCTCTCTCTCTCTCTCTCTCTCTCTCTCTCTCTCTCTCTCTCTCTCTCTCTTTGGTGACCCGATTTCAAACAGTAATTGTGTTGTTTAAGTCGGCCTCTCTGCGTTTTGCTTTTAGGCTAATGGTTTTGTGGCCAAATATGGGTTTTATTTAACATTATTTGTGATTTTTTTACGTTATTTGTGCTTCCTACGCACTGGAGTAGAGTGTGGGATTTGATATCAAACATATATATAATATATATATATATATATATATATATATATATATATATATATAATATTATATATATGTATATATATACATACATTTATATATAATATATAAATTATATATATACATATAATATATATATATATATGTGTGTGTGGTGTGTGTGTGTGTGTGTGTGTTTATTATATAATATATATCCTTGTCCAGACTATATGTACCTATATTATATATCAATCTATGTATGTATTAACATTCTCCATATCTAATTGCCTATATATTCATAAATACTGCTTTTTCTTCTTCAAATTAAATATATACAGTACGAAAGGGTTTGGTCCCATATAACTCTTAGCCGGGGTCCATGAAGTTCAGCCTCTGCCCGGTGGTGGCCATGTTGTTGGTTCTTCTAGGCCTGCCAGAAGTACCATCATGGCTAAATGTAACCTTGAATAAAGTGAAAACAATTAAGGCCAAAGGGATGCAATTTGGTATGTTTGATGACGGGGGGATGGGTGATCATCATGCCAGTTTGCAGCCCTCTAGCCTCTGAAGTTTTGAAGATCTGAGGGTTGAGGGGGGAGGGAGAAGTCCAGCACAATAGACAGAAAACGAGCAAGATTATCTCAACTTTCGTGAAGGTGTGGTCTCCTAACATGGCATAATCTCCTCAGGCCATCAGAATTTGTTTGTCTTCTTCGTAAGTCTTCTTACGACGATCATAAAGCCTTAGCTCCTCTAGTGTCGTAAATGTTGGAGCTTATCAGAAGAAGTTGAAGGTTTAAAGTTAAAGCTTCTCCAAGGAAAGCTTAAAACTTTCAAATATTAAGACATGAAAACTTATGATCTCAACTTGTCATAATTTTCCATCGACCTTCTTATCTCTTCATTGGCATTATCCTTATCAAGTAATATATTTAATGAGATATTAACTCTTAATTAACCAAGTTCTAATGACTACGAGACTCTTTTATGTGAATTTTCATAGCTTTATTGATTTAAGGAATTTTCGTATTAATGAGGTTCCATATGACATTGCCCTGAAGTCTTTTATCATTATTAGTATTATGCATGTGATGAGATGTGATTTGGATTATATTTGGAAATGCATTTTTGCGTCTTGTTCTGTTTCTCTCTGGAAAAACTGGAAGTTGAATCATAAAAACTTATATTATTTATTCGTCACCAAATAAGGAAGAGTAATTCAGACCGACTGTAAATATTTCCTTTTATCTGCAAACATCTAAATTATAACAGATTTCAAAAGAAGTCTTTTCGAATTGAAAACTAAAAGACAACAAAAAAATTTGAACTTCGAAAAAAATTTAACTTCGACCACTCAGCCCATGAGTCATTGACAGCCATTTTCTGAAACGCACCAATATCTTATCGTAACTTCGTCTTTATTTTCCATCGTGCTTTCCACACGAATCAAAACTCAATTTCGTCGACTGAAGTCAATTGCTTGCAATAGACATGAAAGGGCGATATTTGGATGATGGAGTTTATAGCAGTAAAGTTTTGAATATTGCTAATGTACCGTCTTGGGTTTATTGATTTCTTGGAGTAGGATTGTAAATGCTGTCGCTGTTTATGTATTTATAGGCACTGCTTGCAAGCGAGATTTATCAGAGGCAATTTAATTTCCATCCACCCAAGCCTTTCAGTTATATAATTAAACATTGCATTTTATAGTGCACTAGTTTCATTAAGTTCTAAGTAGTCTGTGATTGAGATTTTCATTAAAATGGGGATATAATTTTAGTTAGTAAATAATTGCCTTACTTATTACTTAACCGAGTTTGATATGGAAAAATTATTCTTGGAAACATAAAACTTAAAGAATTTAGATGATAATAAATATAATAATATAATAATAAGATAATAATAATGTAATCTATAACAATAATAATAATATAATAATTAATTAATAACAATAATAATAATAATAATAATAATAATAAAATAATAATGAACATGGTACCGTTTTTATTATTATATTTAAGTCAGACACTTCCCCATTATCATAACGAATTATTCAAGAGCTCACATATTATTATTAGTAGTAGTAGCATTATTATTATTAGTAGTAGTAGTAGTAGTTTTGTAGGTCAGACACTACCCCATTATCATTACGAATTATTCAAGAGCTCAAATTTATTATTATTATTATTTTATTATTATTATTATTAATTATTATTATTCTTATTATTATTATTTTATTTGATAACCTCTGGCGCCCTCCAGATGCCATAAAGAATCGTTCAGAATCCCAACCCACCACGTATCACAACTTCCTTACGGACACGCAACACACCCCCCCGCCCCACCCACCCCAAAGTTTACTCAGCCCTGATTTGTGACAGATTCTGGAGGCCGCGCAAAATAAGACTGTTTCTCCCGAGGTGATTATGGTAATGAGGGTGTCGGCGGAAGGAGATTAACGAGGCTAATGAATCCCCGAGTCTCTATGTTTATGTTCTAATCGTCAGCTGCTGCCCTCTTTGGTGGAGTTGGGAATTAATGGTTGGTCGCGGTTTGTTGCGTCATATGATGGCGTTCTATTTTGACAGGTGTTTGGTGGGCGTTGGTTTAATTGTTTTATTTATATATATATATATATATAATTAATATAATATATTAATATATATATTATATATATATATATAATAATTATATATATTATATGTGTTGTGTGGTGTGTGTTGTGATTGTGGGGAGTGTTAGGGGAGCGTTCCGATCGATATATATATATAATTATTATTTATTATATATTATACATATTACATATATTATACATATGTATTATATTATATAATTATATATATATATATATATATATATATTAATCTATATATATGCGTTGTGGAAGTCGGTGGTGTTTTTCATTTATATTAAAGTATTTGCCGAAGTTTAAGGAATATTACTTATTATATATACATATTATATATCATATATTTTTTCAATTATATTTAAAAAGTATTTGAGAAGTTTAGGAATATTATATATATATGTTGTGTGTTGTGATCGGAGTGTGTGTGTGTGTGTGTATTGAGTGTTACTGTATTTACTTGTATTAACACCACCTATTTACTAAACATCAAGTTTCCCTTGAGTGAATTGAATGGACATGAAATTCAAAAAAACAGAAGATAGTTATGATCCCTAGATCATCAGGAAGGGCGAATTTCTTCCCTAGCCGTTGATTGGATTTAAGTAAACCTATTTATTTATTTAATAACAAGACTTGATGACGGCGCTACCCGACGTGGTTCCCCTACCCTCTCGATTCCATACCTCCCCCGCCCCCCTGGGCGGACCAACAGGTTTTCAGAGGAGGGTTGATTTGTCATGTCTCCCCTACCTTCCAGATCCCATACTACCCCACCCCACCCAGGACGGACAAACAGGTTTGCAGAAGGAGGGGGTGTCCTGTGTTCATGTTTCCTTCCCCTATTTTCCCGATCCCATACCTACCCCAACCCCCACCCACACGGACAAACAGGTTTGCTGGAGGATTTTAATTTCATTTAGCAAACTTATCCTGCATTTGAAACAGTTGATTTGCAATATAAATATTGTCAGTGTTTGGGTAAATCAAACTTGTTTCCGACACAGAGTTTAGAGTTTGAATTGGACCGTGGAATGTTGGATATTTTTTTGTTTTTTGGGTTTTGAATTAATTAACGTTTTGGGAGAAAAAACCAACAGTTTATTTATCAATGTAACTTCCAGTTCTGTGGTTAAAAAAGGATGGTAATAAAAATGGTTTTCTGTTATTTTCATGGACTGTGAGCGAATTGGTAATCCTTTGAAGTAGTTGCTTTCTGAACTGTAGTGCTGCCATAATTGATTTGATTTTTAGAGTGTGCTGCTGTTTGAATGAGAGAGAGAGAGAGAGAGAGAGAGAGAGAGAGACGAGAGAGAGAGAGAAAGAGCAATAGAAAATTTTGTCTTTGTACTTCTGTCTTTTATTTTCACAGAAGAGGAGAGGAGAGAGATTAAGATTTTGTGGAATTTTGTATTCCTTTCCTGTACTTTTTTTAAAAGAAAGGGAGACAGATGAGAGAGGAGAGGGGGGGGATGGAAATTTTGCTAGTTTTGTACTTTCCTGCCCTGATAATTTTCGAGAGAGAGAGAGAGAGAGAGGAGAGAGAGAAGAGAGAGAGAGAGAGAGAGAGAGAGAGAGAGAGAACGTACGATGAATGAATGGTAACCTGTTTGAATCGGTGTTAGTTTATGAATAATAATTTGTGTTCTAAATTTAAATTCATTTTGAATAAAGTGACAGGCTTGGACGCTAAAGTATAATAGTTAAGCGAAGACTATGAAGAGAATCCCCTTCGTAAAAGTTATCGGCCCCGTACTTTGAACTAATGCGGGAATAACAGTCATCCGGTGGACGTACGAAAAGTGGGCGGGGCTTAAGAATCAGCTCGGGACAAAAACACTCAGTATGTGAGGTGGCAAGACCAGTTGTAATGAAGATGCACTTGAGCACGAACCTCTTCTTCTCTTTCCTCTCTCTCTTCAGTAGGTGTTTTTTAATGCCTGATAAAGTATTTTGGCGGACGAGTAATAAGAGCCTTTGATCTCATCTACAGTGTGCCATTGAAAATACACTGCAGCCAGTGTTATGCAATATTCTTGGATATATATATATATATATATTATAATTATTAATATTATATTATATATATTCATATATATAATTCCTAGCTATAATTCCAAATAGCTATAATCGCTAAATATCCATCTCTCTCCTCCTCTCTCCTCGTCTTCTCTCCCTTCCTCTCTCTCTCTTCTCTCTCTCTGTTAAGGAGAATGGTTTCTTCCAGAAGTAAAAGGTATTTTTGGCCTTTCCCCCCCCCCCCACCCCCCCCCCCCCACCTCCTTATCACCTTGTTCAAATTTAATCTGTTTATTGGCTGCCTAGATGCCCAAAAAACGTGTGGGGAAAGAGGAAGAGAGAAGAGGAATAGTATTTTGTACAATAATGGTCCTTGGTAGGGTCAGGATGCCCTCTTTTTAAGGGCATTTAGTAGTTTGTGTTACCTGTAATACAAGTAGCTTCATTTAGAATGACCAGGATTTGCCTGTAATATAGCGAAGCCCCATTTAAAATGAACCCGGCTTTGCCTGTAGTATAGTGAAGCCCCATTTAGAATTACCTGGATTTACCTTTAGTATATGATAGCCTCATTCAGTATAACCGGGATTCACCTGTAGTATAGAATAGCCTCATTTAAAATTAACTGAAGTTACCTGTAGTATATGAATAAGCTCCTCAATTAAAATTACCTTAGGATTTAACAATGTTAGTAATATGATTAGTCTTCATTTAAATTACCCTGAATTTACCTTGTAGTAAAATAGATTAACCTCATTTGAAATTACATGGATTTAACCTGTTAGTATTGTTGATAGCCCTCTTTTTAAATGCGCTGGAAATTTACCTGTAGTATAATGAAAAGCCTCATTTTAAAAAATCCGGGAATTTACCTTGTAGTAAAGGGTAACCTCATATAGAATTGCCTGGATTTACCTGTAGCACAGTTTAGCCTGGATTTTACTCCTGTAGCACAGTTTAGCCTGGATTTACCTGTAGCCCAGCGTAGCCTCATTCAGTTGCTCTTCAACCCCATCATCCTCAGAGGTAAAAGACGTAAGGTTTAAATCTAAGATATATTGATGGACTCGTATGTCAAGTAGCAAAACTTCCGTGTCCCCACTGTAACAGTTTGAATCTCTTGACGTCCAAATGCCGGGGAACTTGTTGGAAACCCTTGAAGTTTGAGAGAGAAGGAATTTTGCATTCCTTCCTCCTCCCCAGAGAGAGAGAGAGAGAGAGAGAGAGAGAGGAGATGGAGAGGAGAGAAGTGAAACAAATCTGGATAGGGAAAGTTGCTCTGTTTAAAGTTTTATCTTTCTGCCAGTTGCTGTTTGTTCGGTGTAACTTTTATCCAGCGGCCTGTTGTGGGGTAAACTGTACAGCTCCCCCCGCCTTCCCCCCCCCTCCCCCCCCTCTCCTCATTCTCTCTCTCTCTTCTCTCTTCTCTCTCTCTCTTCTCTACTCTCTCTTTCGTTCCTGACCAACTGTAATCGTGGTGAATGAGCTTCAATTATTTACATATTAGTTGATTTGATTGCTCCTCTCTCAACTATGGACCAGATTTTGAATATTTAAGGATTTAGAATAATCTCTTCTCTCTTCTCTCTCTTCCTCTCATCTCTCTCTCTCGTCTCTCTCCTCACAACACAACACACACACAACACACACAACACACCACACACACAATACACACAGAAAGGTTATGCCACAGGTTTGGTTTTCAGTTACCACAATCGCAGTACCATTGATTTGGGGCAGAGGTATCTCATTAGCGAGTCTCCATTGTGCTGGAGGGCTTTGGACTCGCTCTAGAAAACGGGAATTAAAATTACCATTCAGGTAAGCTTTCACTCGCTCCCCTTTTGGTCAGAGAGGACGGTATGTGATACGCGCAAGTAATACCCTTTTTAGATAAATGAAAAGATAGGTGATTCCAAAGGTAGTGAGAGCCTCAACGTTCTCTCGACGTGAGGACTGTGTGTCTCGTGTCGTGGAATTAGAGGCAGAGTGCAAAGGTGTTCAAAAATGAAAATTATTTCCACTTGAGGTAAAAGAAGAATTATAAAAGGAGTGATAAGGTGTTTAAAGCCAACCTTTCTGTGGACGAGACGGCTCTGTTTCCCTTCTCGGTGAATTAGAGATAAAAGGAGATTTTCAAAAAACAATGGTATTACGAAATTTGGGAGATATAAAGGGAGAGACAAGAATGTATTTCCACATGAGGGCTGTTTCCCTTCTCAGGGGAATTAGAGTTAAAAGAAGAATTATAAAAGGAGTGAAAAAGTATTTAAAGTTCAACTTTCTCTGGACGAGAGGGCTTTGTACCCTTCTCGTGGAATTAAGAGATAAAAGGAGATTTTATAGAAACAGTGATATTACGAAATATGTGAGATATAAAGGGAGAGTCAGGAATTTTCGAAAGATAAGGGAAAAGAGATGTGTTACCTTCGTCGAAATAGACTTGATTTTATGGTTTCAGGAATTTGAGGTTGAAAGATTGAAGTATTGAGGGTAATGTTTCAGAACAAAGAGGAGAGAAAGAGGGTTTTTTTTACATAGTTGAGTAAATTGGGTGGTTTTTCCAATTGACTGAATATTAAAAGGTATAGAATAGCACAGAAATACATATTGTGAAGAGAGAGAGAGAGAGAGAGAGAGAGAGAGAGAGAGAGAGAGAGAGAGAGAGAGATTGATATAACCTACGTACTCATCGGTAAACAATTATTAGTTTAACAAAACAGCCTGACATGCATGATCATGTAATTTTTTCAACTGAGAGAGAGAGAGAGAGAGAGAGAGAGACAGAGAGAGAGAGAGAGAGAGAGAGGAGAGAGCACCCTAAGAGATTTGGCCGGAAAGAAAGCTCGCTTTTTACTTAATGAAAAGGAAAGGAAAGCTTCCAGGTTCAAATCTCTCTCTCTCTCTCTCTCTCTCTCTCTCTCTCTCTCTCTCTCTCTCTCTCTCTCTCAATTAAAAAATATTTGATCATACCTCTCCGGCTGTATTTTGTCAAATTAGTAATCAGTATGCCGATGTTTGCGTATTCTCTCTCTCTCTCTCTCTCTCTCTCTCTCTCTCTCTCTCTCTCTCTCTCTCTCTCTCCGTAACGGCTTGAAGGGTACCACTGCATCTCAATTGATGACCCAGAGGAATCTCATTAGAGACTTCATTGTGCTAAAGCTTTAGTCTCGCTTCGGTAAGTGACTAATTAAAAGCCATCAGGCCAGCGTGTGTATGCTTTCAGTGGACCGGCAGAGAGAAAGATATATATATAATATATATATATATATATATATATATATATATATATATATATATATATATAGACTGAATTTGAAAGGGAGTGAAAGTGTGATACTTATCCACTGTAATTAGAAAGGGCGGAGAAAGTCTGGTGTATATCCAGTGGAATTAAAAGTTATATATTATATCCAGTGGAATAAGACAGGTGGAGAAAGTGATGTAGTATATCCAGTGGAATTAGAAAGGCGGAGAAAGTATGTGTGTGTGTGTGTGTGTGTGTGTAGAAAAGAGGATAGTTAACGAAAATGATTAATTATGGAAAATGGAAATATAATATTTGGTTAAAAAAATAATAAAGTTTCATTAAATTCAATTAATAAAGCCATGTTTTCTCTTGTAAATTATATATAAAAGAAAAAGATACTTAGATAATTTAGGTAAATTAGTTAAAATGAGAAAGAGAGCCTCGCGAAATGAAGAAAATTCAGACCATCCTTTTACCTTCAAACAAGAGAGCGAATTTTCCCTTTCCTGATGTGGATTAAAAATACCTGTCGTTTTAAAGCTTCGACTACTGAGAGACATTTGCAACGAGGCCTGTTCTCTCTCTCTCTCTCTCTCTCTCTCTCTCTCTCTCTCTCTCTCTCTCTCTCTCTCTCTCTCTCTCATGCATGCTTGCTGGCTTGCTGGCTTCGGGCAGGGACTTATTAAGTGCAGTAATTAGCAGATTCTAATGACCTCCATTTTAAAACATGACGTAATCCTTTTCTTATTACCAACCAGTTTTATTTGTTAAATTGTAGTCATTCTTTTTTTATATTTCTTGAAACTTTTTCCCTTGGTTATTCCTTGTATGAGTTAGAGTGATGCATAATTAGTTTAGTGAAGGGAAAAACTTCTGACATTGAATTGGTTTTATACAGAACTGGTTCTGGTTTCTTAATGGATATCTTGTACATTTATTGTTGCATGAATTATGCATTTATGAACATACTTCCGAGAGGATGTTTCGTATATACTACATACAAACAATAAATAAATAAATGTGTATAAATAATTTCAGATATCTATGTTTGAAGACGTATCATAGTATGTATTTACACAACCTTCATTTTTAAAGATTGCCTGACAGTTTCGTCCACGTACAGTCGAGCCACAAATACCTATCAGCTTCAATGCCCTGATTCCACCCACACCCCTCCCCACCCCTAACCCTTCCCCACCCTACCCTACCCCACCCCCTACCCTTCCTACCCTCCCCTCACCCCCCAAGACATCTTCGAGTCCTTGCAGACCACGAGAGACTGAAAATAAAATGGGAAACAGAAAAAATAAGAATAAAAAAAAAGGGATAATATATCAAGAGATTGGAATAAAAGACTGATTGAAAGGGAATGGGAAAGAAGGCAGGGTAGTAGTTTTAAATTCCGCTCTCTCTCTCTCTCTCTCTCTCTCTCTCTCTCTCTCTCTCTCTCTCTCTGAATTGCGTGCATTTGCAAGATTGGTTGCAGTCTCTCTCATCTTCCTTTGCTCCTTTGTATTCTGTGCAAGATTCCTGTGTGAAGATACAAAATTGTATACTCACACACACATTTATATATATATGTGTGTGTGTTTGTGTGTGTGTATTTATATATATTACGGACTAACATGTATGTATTCCTACCAGCATGTATGCATATGTACATACACAAACTGTATATACAAATGTATAAAATTTTATATACACAAAACAGACATATGTATAGTATATATATATATATATATATATATATATATATATATAATCTATATATAATATATATCTATATATATGTGTGTGTGTGTGTATGTCTGATTTGTGTATATAATGTGTATATATGTATATATAGTTTGTGTATGTATATATGTATACATGCTGGTAGGAATACATATGTACATGTCAGTCATTCGTCCGCTTTGATTCTCAAATAATCCTTATAAATGTCCAATCCTTTTTCAGAAGCATTTCATGAAGATGAAGGACATTTATGAACAGAACTGTGGAATCAAATGAAAGAATACATTACGATTTTATACCGTCAAGGAAATGATAAAAGTTCCATTATGTAATAAGTCATTGTCCTTAAGTACCTTAGATCGTAGAGAAATTCTCAAGGCTGAAAATCACGGGGAATATCCACTAGATACTCATTTAGGGGAAATTCCCCAGATTTCCCTGAGTCCACAAAATACAGGACAAAATCAGCTGATGAAATTCCACTGAATATGGGTTTGGTGGGGGAGGGGGAGGGGGAGGGGATGGTTTCAAACTCCCCCAGACTTTGTGTGTCTCTGCCTCGACAAAACTTGAGGATTTACGATTTTACGCTCGGGAGAATTCATCTTTTGATGTCTCGACTGGCAACAAAGTTCTGCTTTTGTTTTTATTTGAAAGTGACACGTGCGGAAAATATACCTGTATCGTCTTTGTGATGCAGTTTGAGTATATTTGAAAAAGGTATTGTGTCTGTGTTTTTGTTTTATTATGTAAACACAGATACAACGTTTCCAGATATTATTCTTGAAATGTTTCAGGTTCCAAGACGTATCCTTGAAACCAAAGAATAAAAAAACGTTTGCACGAAATATTTTCAAATTAGTTCTTAGAAAACGTTTCAGAAAAACGTTTTTGAAAAGCGTTTTCAAAAAATGTTTAAAAAAAACTGTGTCCAAAATTCTTCCCAAAAAACATTGCTGTAAGACGTTTGGACAAGATTTTTCAAATAACGTTTTCAAATCTTGTCTCGGTAAAAGTTCCTACAAAGACCCCATGCAAACATTTAAAAAGATATATTACAGAAGATGTTTTAAAAAAAATTTCAGACAACGTTTCGGCAAAAACATTAACGCAAAAAAATTTTCCTCCCCCCAAAAAAATATTCCGTGAAATTAAGAGACAATTTAGAGACCTCTTACCGCCACTCTAGCGAGTCAAATGCTTCTCAAACGGTTTCAAAATGGTTCCCAGAAAACGTTTTTGAAAAAAGTTCCTTAAAGATTTTCCAAACTTTTTTTCAGAAAAAATGTTCTTCAAGCATTTCTTTAAAAATTCCAAATAGCTTACATAAATCATCTCAAAAAGAAGAAGACGAAAATGCATGCACAAAGTGTTAAAAAAAAAAAAAAAAAAAAAAAACAGAAAACTTTTCCAAGCAAAAAGCGTTGCCCATAAACGTTCCCCTCTCCCCCACCTCCCCAAAAAACATCAACTTCCACGACATTAACACAAAACGTTAAAAAAGAACAAAACATTGCCTAACAAAAAACGTTGCCCATAAACGTCCCCCCTCTCACCCCACTAAAAAAACAACAAGAACAACAACTTCCACGAAATTAACACAGATCGTTAAAAGAAAAAACAGAAAACGTTTCCAAGCAAAAACATTCCCCATAAACGTTCCCCTCCCCCCTCCAAAAAACAACAACAACAACAACTTCTACGAAATTAACACAAAACGTTTAAAAAAAACAGAAAACATTTTTAAGCAAAAAACGTAGCCCATAAAAAAATCCACGAAATTGACACAAAACGTTTAAAAATAACCCGTAATCCATTTTTAAGGGAAAACCCCATAAACGTCCCCCTCTCCCCCCAAAAAAACTTCCACGAAATTAACACAGATCTTTAAAAAGAATACCATGAAACATTTCTAAGCAAAAAAACGTTCTCCATAACGGCACCCCCCCCCCCAACGAACAAAAAAATCCCCAGAAAACATTTCCAAACAAAAAAACGTTCCCCATAAACGTCTCCCTCCCCTTCCCCCTCCGTTTAAAAAAATCCACGAAATCACCAGAGACAATTGAGACACTTCGTACCGCCTCTCCGAGGACTCATTCCGCCGACCTCAACTCACCCGGGCAAACCTTACCGATTCAATTAGGCAGGAGCGTCGCTCGCTCGCCGTAACTATTTGTCGCCACTGGAACGGTATGTAATAATACCGGGGTCTCTCGCGTCCGCACGAGTGCTTACGAGCTAACTTTGCGCAGGGGGCCAATTACAGAGACGCACGCTTTCTCTGTAGCTCTCTGTAACTCTGTAGTGACGTGTTGTCTTGACTTTATATTTACAGGTGTGAGTTAATGTTTAATTGCTATTTTTTTTATTTCATTTATTTTTCTTCAGGTTTTAGTTATTGTTCTATGTTCATGTCTACTTTTATGTTATTTATTATTCCATTTCATTTAGAGGTGTGAATTGTACGTTTAATTTTTTTCTTTTTTCATTTATTTTTCCTCATGTTTTAGTTATTCTGTGTTCATGTCTACTTTTATATTATTTATTTATTCATTTATTTATTTATTTTAATTCGTCACATTTTCTTGTTTAAAAATATATATTAAGTTATGGTTGGAACGGAAGTGTCACAAAGCTTACTTAAAAAAGGTAAACTTTTATGTTAAAATTATGCTTTCATACATTTACCTAATATATATATATATATATATATATATATATATATATATATATATATATATATATATATATGTGTGGTGTGTGTGTGTTGTGTGTGTGTTGTGTGTGTGTATATATAATTAATTTATTTATTTTTAGTGTTTCCAAAGTACGTATTATTATTTTCATAAATTCCTAAACCTTTAACTATATATTGTATTCATTCTATTGCTTTTGATGCAATTCCCTATACTCTGTCTAAATTCACTTGATTTGATATATCTATTTTACTTTAATGATCTAAAAGCTAAATAAAAAAAATAAATTGAATATTTTTTCATTCGGCCACTTTGATGTAATCCAAATTAACACCCTTTGAAAGTATTGACACAACAGGCGTGGACCTGAGAGAGAGAGAGAGAGAGAGAGAGAGAGAGAGAGAATCCCCCCTATAGATACGTATTAATTCATTTGTTTATTTACACTGTTGTTTATTTACTATCACAGAGTAAAATCAATCGAATTTAAACCGTTGAAATTGGACGTCGTTTTCTGTTGCCTGGTTCTGAAGTGTAGACGGGGAACTATTTTATTCAATTTTATTTTATTTTTCATTGGGATGTAAGGTGAAATCACTCAGTTTAGTGTTATGAGTTATTTGTTTTATTATCTTCATTATCCTGAACCTAATCTATGTTCCGTAATTACTTGCATGCGTTGTATATTCTTAGGAATATGGAATATTCTGAAAATATAAAGAATATACTTAAAAATTCAGACTGTTCTTAGGAGTATAAAATATTCCTAAAACTTTAGGATATTCTTAGGAATACAAACTATTTCTTAAGTATATAAATTATTCTTAAAAATATAGAATATATACTCTTAATATTAAAAATATAGAATATATTTAATAAAATTTCAAAAATATAAAAAATTTCTTAAAGGAATAAAAAGTATTCCTTAAGGAATACAAAATATTCGACAAAGAATATTAGAAATATGCCCTAAGTATAAAATATTCCAAAGAATATAGAATATTCTTAGGAATACAAAATATTCCTAAGAATACAAATAATTACAAGAATATAGAATATTCCTAAGAATATAGAATATTCTTAAGCATAATAGAAAATCCTTAAGAATATAGAATATATTATGAAAAATATATAATATTCTTAAGAATACAAAATATTCGTAAGATATAGAATATTCTAAAACATATAGAAAATCCTTATGAATATTAGAATATTATGAAGAATATATGATATTCTTAAGAATAATAGAAAATCCTTAAGAATACCGAATATTCTTAAGATTAAAGACTATTCCCTAAGAATACAGAGTATCCTGAAGAATACAAAATACCCACAAGCGTATAGACTATTCTTAAAAATAGGCCTAGATAATTATTTCAGCGCCCATTATCCCCAGTCATTATTTCATTGTAGTCAGTGAGATCGTCCTGGAATAATGACGTCGAGAGTAGTAGTAGAATATCGCCCCCTAATGACGTAGCTAGCATGAATAACGCCTGGAGCACTCTTCAATTACATTATTCCTCCCTGTAATTACGTAGCCCGGAATAACGCCTCTTTCCAGTGCAAATTGGGAAAGTGGGTGGATCTGCAGTCTCGAACGGTCGCGTGTGTATGTTCGTCAGTACTGTCTCTAGTATATATATATATATATATATATATATATATATATATATATATATATATATATTGTTGAATTCTAATACTATGTATTAGCCCGTTGGCAATGGCTTGGAATTAAAGTCGAAACCGGTCAGGACCTACACCCCGCCTCTTAGTTTTCACCTGTGGATATGTGTGATATATACATTATATATATATGTGTGTGTGTGTGTGTGTGTGTATACATATACACATATGTATGTAATTCATAATTTAATTTTTATTTATATCCTTGTCGAGTTTTATGTAAACTACAGTATGATTTCAACGTAACTAGTACCTAAGTCTCTCGGCCTCGCCCGCGGATCGAACCCAGTCGCTTTCTTGGTGATGAGGTGAAAATTGTGTGTGTGGTACTTGAAAGAAATCGTTGTCACGTCTCTCTGTTAATGATGATTCACGGTGAGCGATACATTCTCCCAAAATAAACGAGAGAGAGAGAGAGAGAGAGAGAGAGAGAGAGAAAGAGAGAGAGAGAGACTCACGTCCCACCATTTTTATCCAGTTAGAGACTTGATGTAATTTATGCTTATTGCAAGCAGCGAACTGCGGAGTGTCGTAGATCTCTCGTAAGCGGAATTGTGTTTTGTTGGGCCAACAAAAGCGGTGGTTATGCTTGCGTGCGTGCGCACACACACACTTACACACACACAGGCTCTCCGGTAATGCCAGGATTGGTGTGCGGGCAAATTATCGTGATATTTATATAAAGGATGTTTGTTGGTGTTGCATTCTCTCTCTCTCTCTCTCTCTCTCTCTCTCATAAGTAGGCTACAGTGTCAAAAGTATGTGGACAATTTATTGCATACACATCACAAATAATTTGAATACATGTCAGCGATTTCTTCGTTGTCGCAACTAGAGTCCTCCGTCGCTTCTAGACGTTTGTGATATGTATGAGATATGTTCCTGACGTTTGTGTGTGACATGTCTTCCTTGTAGCGTGGACTCATCCTCACACCCTCGCCCCCACACCCTCTCCTTGCCCATACCCCCACCCCGTCCAACAAACTAATATCTAGCAGCTGAAAATGTAACTTCACTAGTTTATTATATACAGCAACACAGCAAGGTGTTAATTTGCTTACATTAAATTCAAGGGGATTTACGAGGACCAAGTCTCTCTCTCTCTCTCTCTCTCTCTCTCTCTCTCTCTCTCTCTCTCTCGTATAGCAGTGGTAAGGGCATCCAGTTCACAAATAGAGGGGCCTGTGTTGACCTGAGAAGTTGATAAAATGATAAAGTGTGGAAATCTGAGTCGACTGTTGTTTGTAGCAGGGGGGGGAGAGAGAGAGAGAGAGAGAGAGAGAGAGAGAGAGAGAGAGAGAGAGAGAGATAAAGCAAAGTTTTCATTGCTATTTCAAAATACTTACCATCAAAACTAGAGGGCCTTGAAGAGATGATCTTCACACCATATGGACAAAACTCTCTCTCTCTCTCTCTCTCTCTCTCTCTCTCTCTCTCTCTCTCTCTCTCTCTCTAATGAAATTCATTTATCTCCGTGAAAGAGGCATTAAAGATAATTGGCTCGTTCGGAGTAAGGGCATAAAGGCAATTATTTCACAGAGTGGATTATAAACAGTGAATAATTAACTCACTCAGCCATATGGCACGTAGGCATAAGATTTTTTTTATGGAGGGGACGGTAATTACTGGTGATTTGAAATGGGGAGAGGGGTATGGGATTGGCCGACTATCTCTCACTCTCTCTCTTTTTTGGAGGTTGTTTAATATATATATATATATATATATAGATATATATATATATATATATATATTATTATTTTTACCTCTCACTAGTCTTGGTTGTTTGCATATTTATCTCTCTGTCTCTCTCTCTCTCTGTTCTGGGTCTGTCTGTCTGTCTCTCTACATCATCTCATCCTCTCTCTCGACTCTCTCTCTCTCTCTCTCTTCTCTCTCTCTCTCTCTCGCAGATTATTTTATATATATATATATATATATATATATATATATATATATAAATTATATATGATATATATACATATTTACATATTATATATTATATAGATAATATATATAAAATATATATATATATATATTATATTTTTTATATTTTTTATATATATATTTATATTTTATGTCCGCCTATTATAAGGTATTTTAATACTTTTCTCTCTCTCTCTCTCTCCCTCTCGCTCTCTTCTCTCTCCCGCTCTCCCTCTCTCTCTCTCTCTCTCTCAATTATCATCAAGTAGCCGATGACACTTAAGGACCTTTGCCACAAGAACCCCCTCCCCCCCCACCGCTCCCGTCCCGAAAATGATTGAAAATTGGAGAATCCTATTTCACGCCCAATTTCCCCCCATTTTCGATGGATGCGGAAAGGAGGGAAAGTGGGATAATGGAGAGAGAAGGAGAGAGAGAGAGAGAGAGAGAGAGAGAGAGAGAGAGAGAGATTTCTGAACCTTTTCATAAATCTATAGTGAGAGACAGAAATGCATTTCTGATTCTTTTCATTAAACTGGAGAGAGAGAGAGAGAGAGAGAGAGAGAGAGAGAGAGAGAGAGAGAGAGAGAGAAAGGAAAACGGAACAATAGAATATAACGGATGCTCAATGACCGTGGAAGAGGGACGAATTAAGGAAACACGCAAGAAAGAGAAAACAACAAAACACCATAAAGGAAGAAGGAGGAGTAGAGAATAAAAAGCCTTTCAGACAAACATAGAATAGAGAGAGGAAGGAATAACATCTCAAAAGTTTATTAAAATAAAAGCAAGAAAAGAAAGCTGGTGCTTGAAAGGAATCTACTATAAAGAAGGTCCAGGAAGCAAATCTAATTGGATGCGGGAACTGGAGGTGAATTTGGAATTAAGGAATCAGGAATTGGCAGGAGTCGTGCAAGGAAATCGCTTGATTGCAGCGAGGCGGAAACGTAATTGATACAAAAGAAGGAATGAAGGGAAGGAGAAACGTAGGAAATTGAGAAATGAAGCATAAGATAACGAAGGAAATAAATGTAATGAAGATAATACGATGGTGAATAAATGATTATTATTTATTATTATTCGGAAGACGAAAACCCTATTCGTATGAAACCAGCCCACCACAGGGGCCACTGATTTGAAACTGAAGCTTCAAATGAATATTGAGGCATTCGTATGAAAGAGATAACAGAATGTACAAGGAAATACTAAAAGATGAGATCAGTCATTAAGATAGGAAAATAATTTGACGATTGAATAAATAAAGAGGTAAAAATTAAGTTAAATTGTAACATACAAGGAGAACAGCTTCAGGCTAGTAACAGAAGGTAACAGGCAACATAAATAAGAAATGGGAATAACTAGTAATTAATAAATATTTATCTATGAAAAAGTAGCCAATTATTAAATAGAAAATAGATAAAAATGCAAGTCAATGATGTAATACAGGGAGAATTGCTTTAAGGTAGTAAATAGCAATTTTTAGCAATATATATATATATATATATATATATATATATATATGTCTATATATATACGTATATATATATACTATATATAGACATATATATATATATATATATATATATATATATATATATATATATACATGTGTGTGTGTTGTGTGTGTGTATTATTTTATAATTATTTTAATTAACTGAAATCTATTTTCCCTTGCAGGTGAGAGACAGTGGTGTTCCCTCTGCATGCGCATATCAGTAAGTAACTGAATTATTATACGATACTGAACGATTGAAAAAAGATGCATTGTCTTTTTCCTCACAGCATTTCATCCTAAATTACGCCATTCGTCAGACAGATTCGTTCATATGGCCCAGTTTAAGTGGTCGTTATTTTATTAGTTGGAGGTATTTCATAGGTTAATGAGCTATAGTGGGAATTTATAGTTTTATAATATGGTCATTTAATGAAATAAAAAAAATATTATTTTTTATTTGGGTATTTAAGCTCACTCATTGGCTGGATGTTTGGCGTCTATATACACTCACCGTAAATATGTATGTATGTATACTTGTACTTATACATGTACAGATGTATTTGTAAAATATTTATTTCGGAATTTTAACAAAAAGGTAAAAACTTTTATTATATTCATATATTCATTTTTTATGGTATTTCTCTCTCTCTCTTTTCAACTTCTCTCCTCTCTCCTCTCGTCTCTCTCTCTCTTCTCTCTCACCTCCCCTCCTCTTCTCCTCTCTCTCTCTCTCATCTCTCTCTCTCTCTCTCTCCTCACACACACACACCCCACACTCAACCCATCATGTTTTCTTCCTATAATCCGCATATAACTATTTGACAACATTGCATAAATCTGTAGAAAAAAATCCATTTTACGGACGTTCCATAATTGAAGTTTATTCTACAGTGACATTTCCACTACTGTGGTAGATTGGAGTTGAAGTGGGATTGAGATGGAAGAGGAAATTGCTTTGTTTGTGCGAAAGCATTTAGTTTGTCGTTGTGGTTTGTTGTTTGTGAGGGTGCAGGCGTGACAGTTTAGGACGTATTTTGAGTATTTCGTCTTGACGTGGTATTAAAAAGGAAGGTAGGATTGAAGTATTAAGTACATTATTATAGTAGTAATATGGGCTATTTATTATTATTATTATTATCATTATTATATTATAATTAATTATAATTATTACTATTAATGATAATGGTTTTTATGTTATAGGTTAAAGTTATAGCTCTTATATCAGTTATTATTATTATTATTATTATTATTATTATTATTATTATTATTATTATTATTATTATTATTATTATTATTATTATAACCACATTGTCCAGCCATTATCTCAATTCCCTGTCTCCATTGTCATAATCACTCAATTCCTTTAGAATAATCTACCTGACACCCGTTGTCAAAACTCGTCGCCATTATTCACACCAGCCTCGCTATCACAATTCATCCGTTGTCAAAGCCAGTTGTCACAATGCTTTGTCAGGCCGTTGTCAAAATTCCGCTAGTTTTCCCTCCGTTGTCACCTTTGTCACATTCTTCAATATCCCCCGCCTCCCCTACCGCTACCATTCCTGCTGTTACCGTATTTCCATTATACCTTGTTGCCATTTAACTCCATTATCACGGTCCTCCTCCTCCTCCTCCTCCTCCTCCTCCTCCTCCCTCTTCATTTCTACAGTCAGTCCCGTTGCCAAAATCTGCCCGACACCCACCGGCCGAGGTCCACCACCGTCCCCCATTGTCAAAGTCGTCCTCAGGAGTTAATGAGGACCATTTTATTTCAACTATTATTGACAGTTCCTCGACGGATCTTCGATAGATATATATCACGACGATTTTTTTTTTTTTTTTTTTGTTTTTTTTTTTTTTTTTTTTTTTGTGAGGGAAGGGTTGTTTCGGGATAT
Source organism: Macrobrachium nipponense (assembly GCF_015104395.2). Classification (NCBI taxonomy): domain Eukaryota; kingdom Metazoa; phylum Arthropoda; class Malacostraca; order Decapoda; family Palaemonidae; genus Macrobrachium; species Macrobrachium nipponense. The sequence goes on from NC_087220.1 coordinate 62,383,212, forward strand.
GAAAAATTGTATATGATGATGTTGCCGTGTAGGGTCATGCGATCGTGTGAAATTCATAAATAAACGTATGAAATATTATAAAATCATCGTATCAAATATAAAATATATCATTTATTGTGAAAATTTGTCTATGGTCGTATTGCATACATAAAATAACGTATGAAATTATAAAATCATCATATGAAATATAAGATATACCATTTATTGTGAAAATTTCTATATGCTTATTGAATATTATAAAATAACGTATAAATGTATAAAATCATCATATAAAATATAAGATATACCATTTATTGTGAAATTTTGTGAATGGTCGTATTGCATATTATAAAACAACGTATAGAATGTATACAGTCATCATATAGTGTATAAAAAAATACCATTAATTGTTTTAATTAAACCAATAATCCTTTTTTGTCGATAGGTACGTTTTAGAGAACCCTTTAGATTTATATGTATATATTAAATATATATATACATTATATATTATAGATTATATATATTATATATATTATATATATAATATATATATATAATATATATGTGTGTGTATTTTATAGAAAGAGAGAGAGAGAGAGAGAGAGAGAGAGAGAGAGAGAGAGAGAGAGCGTATATTTATATATATAAATATACACGCATGCACTTGCAAGTATATATTTTTTTACGATAATCCCAGATATAATCGGAAAGCGCATTACGCCCTCGAAGTTACGACTGGGAAAATTCCAAACCAGCGCGCCAAGACCTCCTGGTCGCTTTAGAGTATTATTATGCCTATAATCGCCGTCTCTCGGGTTTCATTGTCCTCTCTATAATATGTTAAGCGACACTGCCCATTAACCGAGATCTTCTCGATCGTACCGAGCGTCGTTAAGTGTTCTTAAACTCAGGAAGTTACGAGCCGTTAAGGAGAAAATCTCGCGAAGACTTTTGCTTATACGTTTCGCCAGAAACGTTAATGCGATGCTGTGAATTTTCTGTCGTGGTAAACGGTTATTTGATGGACTGGGAACGTTTTTTTTTTTTTAGTTTTAGAAAGCTATTGTTCGACTTTATTCTGTCCGCCCTCAGATCTAAAACGCTACTGACGCTAGAGGGCTGTAAATTGGTATGTTGATCACCCACCCTCCAATCATCAAACATCCAAAATTGCAACCTTCTAACCTCTGCAGTTTCTATTTTATTTGAGGTTAAAGTTAGCCGTGGATCGTGCATCTGGCAGCACTTTCCGGAGGCATGGACACGCACCCTCACTCTACCGTATCTGGTGAGCAACTGAAACGCTACAGGTCATAGCTGATGATTTTATACGGCATTGTACGCTGTACAGAAAACACGATTGCGCTAAAGAACCTTCGGAGCATTTATTTTTACTTGTCTGTTGCTGTTATTATATTTTTATAATCTGTTGAAGAGGAGAACGTTTATTTGTTGCACGGAAAACGTTTTCTGATATTGCATAGATGGGAAACGTTTGTTGTTGCTGCTGTCTTATGTTTACGATCTGTTAAGTTGGCAAACGTTTATTTTATGGACAGGAAACGTATGTTTGTTATTGGTTAAATCGGCAAACGTTTATTTTATGGACTAGAAACGTATGTTTTTGATGTGTTAAATCGGCAAACGTTTATTTTATGGACTAGAAACGTATTTTTATGACCTGTTAGATTGGCAAACATTGTTGCATGGATGGGAAACGTAGTTTATGATTGACTACATTGACAAACGTTTGTTTTATGGACGTGAAACGTACGTTCATGATCTCTTAATTTCCCAAACGTTTATCGGATGGAAGACAAATGTTTGTCTTCACGATTATCTTAACGTTTACGATCTGTTAAACTGAAGGGTGTATTATGTGGAGATTTTAAGCTCGAGTATAAAGCCAATCATGAGGCATACGAAAGGCATTAGTAAATTTAGGGACAATGCAGATCTAATGACCAATTATGTGTTTTACGGCGGCCTCCGAATTGCGTCATATAATGAGAACCCTCCTCAACCCATAGCTGGATGATGGTGGTGACCAAAATGCGCTACTTAATTTGACAAGCCTTATTTTGTTCTTTACTTTTGATAATTTGCCAAGCATTTCTTTCTTGTTGTTGGTTATTCTATTTTCTTGGTCTTTTCAGCTCTTGAATTCCCTTTTTTCCTCCGTGTTCCCAGTTTAATGACTTCTAAGTAATCCTTTTACTTTAAGAGTTTGATTGTGCATTGTTGTGAAAAGTAAGGCGTGGTGTTTTTATCTATTGAATGGATGGAGGGTCTTTCTAAGTCCATTTCTAATGGGACAGAGAAGAGTCCTGTAAAGGATTGCGTGTGTGGATGATCTGCTTATCCTACCCATACCGTAGGATACGTTTTGTTTCCCATATTTATCCATTATACTGTGCCATATTGGAATAGGAATTTTTTTTTTTTTTTTCAGAAATAGCCCATTTCATTAGTAGGTTCCTGCAGGTGCCCTGGCCATCTGCTGTATAGGCTCGGACGAAGTATATTGTATAAATGAATGAAGGTTGTTTGTCGTGTGAATGAATGTTGTTTCGTCGTGTTGTGATTTACATCTTTTATTAGTTGTTTCGTTGGTCATTTTGAATTCTTAAGTACGTAGGCTGCGACGGTGTGTACTGTATAAATGGATGTTGTTTATTGGGTGACTAAATGTTGTTTCGTTGTGATGTATCTTATCTTTTACTATTATAACTGTTCCTCTGGTCATAGTGAATTTTACGTACACAGGCCGAGACGATGTACAGGGTGTCCATAAAATCCCAGTACCATTCTGATCCAAAAATACTTGTAATGGTACTGGGACTTTATGGACACCCTGTATATCGCATAAATAAATGTTGTTTGTTGTGTGAATGAGTGTTGTTTTTTCATGTTGTGACTCTCGGTTTCATGAGTTGTTTCTCTGGTCATTCTGAAGTGTGGGCACATAGGCCTGATTACTTCTGATTTTGGAGACTTTAGCCCCTAATCCTTTTTAGCGTCGATGCTAAAATTACGTAAAATTTAACACTGTGTTGTGATGCCTAGAC
>NC_087220.1:62391258-62407317 GCF_015104395.2 Macrobrachium nipponense
GGAACATACATCCTGCCTATGTGAAATCTCGAGAGAGACTGAGAGTTTCCAGCCCTGTGAATGGCTTATCAACAACCAATCAGGAGCGTTGTAAGGGACTGGCCTAGACATCAAATGCACGGTTGATGTGAATCTACTATAGCTAATTTGTTTTTGGTTTTTTCGGGGGGGCGGGGGGGGGGGGGGTTAGGAAAGGTCTGTGGAAGATCCTAAAAAGGTCCGAAAAAGATGTTTCGCGTTGGGTTACAGATACAGGAATTGTAATTTATTTTATTAATTTTCAATTTTTTTTAAAGGTAAATTTCGATTATTTATTTTTTTTTACTAATTTCAAGTCAATTATTATTATTTTTTTTATTTTCAGTTAATAGTTTTTTAATTATTTTAATTAATTATTTTTATTTTTCAGTCAATTTTTTTCATAAATTTCCAGTTCATTATTGATTTATTCATTTTCAGTAAATGATTTTTTAAAATAAATGTCAGAGAATTATTTCCTTATTTCAGTCGGTTATTATTTATTAATTTCCATTCCCTTATTTTTTTTATTTTCATTGAATTTTTTTTTCATTAATTGCCTTTCCAAACATTTATTTAATATATGTTTGTTCTAAAGATTTTTATGCTTCTTTATCATTTTGTAATGTTAAATATTTTTATTTTTTTATTTTTTAAAATTTTTTTTGTAATTATGAAAAATCAACAAATTTTGTTTTCGATTTTGTATTTTCCTTTTTTTTATTCAAACTATTCATACGTTTTGTTGAGCAGACAGTGATATTTTTTCCTATCTTTATTATCATCTGGTCTAGCGGAATATTTATGCTCTTTTTTTATTGTTATAAAAATCCATATTTACCCATTGTCCCGAACAATATTTATTAATATGATTTTTTTTCATACATAAGTCCTACTGCTGCGTAGCGGCAAACTTTATTTGCATATCATTTTTGCCCTGTCAGGAAGTCCCACATTTCCTTTTTATGACGCAAATAAATACCAGCATATTCATTCTCTCTCTCTCTCTCTCTCTCCTCTCTCTCTCTCTCTCTCTCTCTCTCTTCTCTCTCCCCTTACTGATGCTTCTCTCCATCTCCCCAGTATTCTGCAGCTCTCTCTCTCTCTCTCTCTCTCTCTCTCTCTCTCTCTCTCTCTCTCTCTCTCTCCCCTTACTGATGCTTCTCCCCATCTCCCCAGTATTCCTGCAGCTCTCTCTCTCTCTCTCTCTCTCTCTCTCTCTCTCTCCATTTGTCCGAAGTAAATCTTCTGCTCCATTTGTTAGTAATGAACTTTGATATTTTCTAGGCAATTTGTCGCGTACATACCTTCCTGCATTTTACTGACCCACGTTCTCCCCCCGCCCCCGACCCCCCCCCCCCCCCTCCTTCTCTCTCCCCCTTTCCCCCCCCTTGTCTGTTGTGTTTCGCTTTCCCTAATACGCCTCAACCCTCCCATCCGCCCACGCTATTCTCTCTCCTCTCCTTGCTTCTATCTCTCTCGCTCTCTCTCGTGCTCTCAGTTGCTGCCAATTATTTTTTTATTTACGTTACTGCTTTTCTCTTGATTTATATTTTTTGCTGTATAATGTTCCTGTCTCTGTCCTGTTTGTGTCACCTCTACCCTCACCCCATCTCTCCTCTCTCTCTCTCCTCTCTCTATATTCTCTCTATTCTCTCTATCGCTCTCGCTCTCTCTCCAGTTTGCTGCCAAATTATTTTTTATTTACTGTTACGCTTTTCTCTTGATTTTATATTTTTTGCTGTTGAGAATGTTCACGGTCCTCTTAATAGTTGGTATATTTTTATTCTTTTTATGTTTTAAACATCCTGTTCCCATTGAACCCTGGAATTTATTTATGTTATTTTATTTTATTCAGTTATTCATTTGTTTGTATATTCTAATGGATATTTCCCACGATAACTATTATTCACGCCTTTAATTTTTGCTCCCTGTTCCCCTTTTGTTTCACTTTTATTTTTTTTTCCCAGCCGTGTTTAATTGACGCTTTCGGGTAATTTGTAACACATTTGATGATATGAAAAAATAGTTCATAACATTTTATATCATTTGAGAATTTATAAAGTATATATAATGGTGAGGTGATTTTAAATGTAAATGGGTATAAATATTTTTTTTTATGAGCAGAATTGGTTTTAATGTATTCGTATGAAGCAGCTGATGTTGTGGAAGTTTTTTTTGCAAGGTCTCTCATCCTTGAAATATCTCTTCGGCCCTGATCGAGTGGTTTTAGACAGTTTTAAAATAAGTTGGCTTTATACCAGCACGGGCTTGTGTCTCAAGACGGCTTGGCAAGACGTTAAAATGATATTGAATGGTGTTGAAAGGTAATATCGTACAGGAGAACTGGTATGTATATGTTTACTTACCCAAGCAGTTGAATAATAATAATAATAATAATAATAATAATAATAATAATAATAATTAATAAAAATAATTATTATATTATTATTTTTTTTTTTTTTTTTTTTTTTTTTTTTTTTTGCTCTATCACAGTCCTCCAATTCGACTGGGTGGTATTTATAGTGTGGGGTTCCGGGTTGCATCCTGCCTCCTTAGGAGTCCATCACTTTTCTTACTATGTGTGCCGTTTCTAGGATTTCACACCTCTTCTGCATCAGCCTGGAGCTACTTCAGCCCTAGTTTTTCTAGATTCCTTTTCAGGGATCTTGGATCGTGCCTAGTGCTCCTATGATTATGGGTGTACGATTTCCACTGGCATATCCCATATCCTTCTTATTTCTATTTTCAGATCTTGATACTTATCCATTTTCCCTCTCTTTCTCTTCAACTCTGGTGTCCCATGGTATTGCGACATCAATGAGTGATACTTTCTTCTTGACTTTGTCAATCAACGTCACGTCTGGTCTATTTGCACGTATCACCCTATCCGTTCTGATACCATAGTCCAGAGGATCTTTGCCTGATCGTTTTCTATCACTCCTTCAGGTTGGTGCTCGTACCACTTATTACTGCAAGGTAGCTGATGTTTCTTGCACAGGCTCCAGTGGAGGGCTTTATTTTGCCACCGGAATCATGACCTCTTTATTTTTGTACTGGTTCTGTGCAAGTGCCGGGCATTCACTTGCTATGTGGTTTATGGTTTCATTTTTCGTATTGCACTTCCTACATATGGGAGGGAGAGATGTTATTTCGTTCGTATCGTACTTTGAACATATCTGGTTCTTAGGGCCTGATCTTGTGCCGCTGTTATCATTCCTTCAGTTTCCTTCTTTAGCTCTCCCCTCTGTAGCCATTGCCAATTGTCATCGCTGGCTAGTTCTTTAGTCTGTCTCATGTATTGTCCGTGCATTGGTTTGTTGTGCCAGTCCTCTGTTCTTTCTGTCTTTTCTCCTGACTCTGTATATTTCTGGGTCTTCGTCTACTTTTATTAGTCCCTTCGTTCCCATGCACTCTTAGCCACTCGTCTTCACTGGTTTTCAGATATTGCCCAGTGCTCTGTTTTCGATGTTGACGCAGTCATCTATACTTAGTAGTCCTCTCCCTCCTTCCTTTCGTGTTATGTATAGTCTGTCCGTATTTGCTCTTGGGTGTAGTGCTTTGTGTTATTGTCATTTGTTTCCTGGTTTCTGATCTATGCTGCGGAGTTCTGCCTTCGTCCATTCCACTATTCCTGCGCTGTGTCTGATTACTGTTACTGTCCATGTGTTTATGTCTTTTATCATATTTCCGGCGTTGAGTTTTGACTTGAGTATCGCCTTGAGTCTCTGCATATATTCTTTCCTGATCGTGCCCTTCATCTCTTGGTGTTTTATATCCCCTCCTTCCATTATTCCAGGTATTTGTATCCTGTCTCATCTATGTGTTTGATGTTGCTCCCATCTGGTAGCTTTATCCCTTCAGTTCTCGTTACTTTGCCTTTTTGTATGTTGACTAAGGCGCATTTTTCTATTCCAAACTCCATCCTGATGTCCCCAGATACAATCCTTACAGTCTGGATTAGGGTATCTATTTCCTTGATGCTCTTACCATACAGCTTGATGTCGTCCATGAACATCAGATGGTTGATTTTGTTGCCTTTTCTTGAGTTGGTACCCGGCATCCATCTTTTCTGTAGTACTTTTGTCATGGGAATCATGGCTACTACGAAGAGTAGTGGGGACAGTGAGTCGCCCTGGAAAATCCCTCACCTGATATTAACCTCTGCTAGTCTTATTCCAGAGCTTGTAAGTATTGTATTCCAGTTGCGCATTGTATTTTTTGAGGAAGCTGATGGGTATTTTTCCTCTGCCCCATATATTTTCAGGCATTCTATTAGCCATGTGTGTGGTATCATGTCGAAGGCTTTCTTATAGTCTATCCATGCCATGCTTAGGTTGGTTTTCCTTCTCCTACTGTTCTTCATTACCATTTTGTCTATCAGGAGCTGGTCTTTTGTGCCCCTACACTTCCTTCTGCAGCCTTTCTGTTGGTGGGGATGGTGGTTTGTCTCCTCTAGGTAGTTGTAAATAGCCTTTCACTGATGATACCTGTTAGTAACTTCCACATTATTGGTAGGCAGTGATAGGCCTGTAGTTACTGGCTATATTTCCCTTACTCTTGTCTTTTTGTACTAAGGATGTTCTTCCTGTGGTCATCCAATCCCATTTGGGTGCTTGGTGATTTGAGATACAATGCTGGAGTTGTTCTGCTATTCGTGGGTGTAGTGGGCCTTGAAGTTTTTGAGCCAGTATCCATGGACTTCATCGGGACCTGGGGCTTTCCAGTTTGGCATTTTCTTAGTTGGTGTCTGACTGTGTCTGTCGTGATCTCTGTGAATCTTTGTTTTATTCTCCCTGTTTCTTCTTCCTTGACTTCCTGGAGCCATGTTGCATGTTTGTTGTGTGATACTGGATTGCTCCATATGTTTTCCCAGAGTCTCTTACTTGGTTCGGCTTCAGGAATTTCTGGGTGGTTGTCTTCCCCTCTTAGTTGGCTGTATAGTCGTTTCTGGTTGGTTCCGAATAGTTTGTTCTGTTGGTATCCCTTATTCCTGTTCATGTACCGTTGGATCTTATGTGCTTTGGCCTTAAGCCTCTGTTTTATATCTTCTATTGTGTTGTTTAGTCCCCTCTCTTGTACTTTGTATTTTCTCGTTGAGTTCTCCCTTGTTTTCTTGCTTTCTTAGCCTTTTTCTGCCATCTCTTTCAGTTTACTCAAGTCAGATCATCATCACCATGATTTGCTTTTCCAGGCGCCTTTTCCAAGGAGGTTGCTGTTTTGGTTTCTGTTGGGTTGGTTGTGACGGTGGTGTGGTGTTCGAATCCCCCATCAGTTCTGCTACTAATCTTGCTCCTGCATATGTCAAGTTATTTGTTTTTGTGATACTGGTGGTGTGTATTAGGCCCATTATTTCATTGACCTCACTTGTTTTCTGCCTTAATTTCTTGGTGTTGTAGGCTTATTATTATTATTATTATTATTATTATTATTATTATTATTATTATTATTATTATTATTATTATTAAAGTCTGACAGTCACTCAGTACCAAAACGAATTATTCAGAAAGTCACTCTTATTATTATTATTATTATTATTATTATTATTATAACCAGTTGCGCAAGTCAATTTTATTTGTAAATCTGTCATAATTTTCAAACTAATATGGTTCAAAATATTTCTGTTATGACAGATTTTGTCACATTTGCATCGATACAAGAGGAAAACTAATAATTCGAAGTAATAATCATTGAATATATAGGTCTGTTTAACCTCTTGAGATTTTTTGTAAAACAGACATGTACATAATAAAATTACTCTCACAAGTGATATACATTTATATATGACTCTACTTAGAAATGATCTTTGTCTAATATTCTTTTTATATTCTTATTTATTAGAAAGGACTAAAAAACTTTGATTTCATAAAGTCTGTTTAACTGGTCTTGAGTATTTCCATAGAACAGACAGATGCGAATAATAAAAATATAATATATATATATATATATATATATATATATATATATATATATATATAGATATATATCTATAGATATTATACATAGTATATATATATATATAATAGTATATATATACTTATATATACTATATTTATATATATATACATATATATATATATAGTATATATATATAGTATATATATAATAGATATATACTATATATATATATATATATATATATAGATATGTATTAGATATATATATATATATATATATATATACATATATGACTAGATATATACATACATATATGTATATATATATATATATATATATATACATATATATATATATATATATATATATATATATATAATATGTCATATCACATTACCGTGATTCATAAACATACCTCGAGCTACAAACGTTCTTTAATATCTAATTCGCTCTACCTCTAAAAAAATTAATATACTTCCATATATGTTTAACCGAAGGGGAATTTTTTGTCGATAAGAGATTTGTCGGCTCCCGGCCGCGAACCATCGAAACCAAACAAATCCAGGACGACAGTGAAGCTTAAACCCTCTGGAATTTTGACCAAGTGATGAAATAAAACTTTTATTTATGACACTGCTTTGAAATTGGCAATTTTTAATCATCTTATGAAAATTCATACTTAACAGTAGGGAATAAAAAAGAAAAGCTTGCATTCCGTAACAGAAGGGAGTAAAAAAAAAAAAAAAAAAAACTTAGATTTCGTAAGACACCCATCTTCTCTCTTTGTTTACATCTCCTCCGAAGAGGCGTTGCCTCCTCCGTCATTTCGACTCGAACGCCCCCCCCCCCCCCCCCCCCACCCCCCCCACCCCACCCCCACCCCTGCTCGTTCACGCATCTGGTGGTCAGGTACGAATCGGCCTTGGTTCCGTTCGGACTCTCTTTGTTCGATTCCGCCTTTGTTCCGTGGACGACTTCGGCGAGCTACGAGGAAGAGGAGGAGGAGGAGGAGGACGAAGACGACGATTCCGTGTCGCATCGCCGACTCGAGAAGTCCTGGCGAATTATAGATTCCCTTTGTGAAGAGGCTTCTGAGTCGTGGGTGGCGGGTGGGTGCTGGTGTTCTTCTCCTCTTCCTGGGGTTTGGGTGGGGTGAGGAGCGCATAGGGGGAAGGTAAACGGTGCCTCAGGACGGTGTAAGGGGCCTCCCACATCTCCCGGGTGGGATGGGTACTCGGAATAGATCGGGGCACTGTACCTTGTAACCGAACAAGGGGCCAACACTACTCTTTTTCCCTTAAGGCCTGTCCACACTAGGAAACATTGTTTGCAAACTGTTTTTACCGTATATTTAGTGTTTCTGTGTGTAGATATATATATATATATATATATATATATATATATATATGATATATATATATATATATATATATATATATTCATATTTATAATGTATGTATATATATATATATATATATTACATATGCATACTTGCATATATGTATAGATACACATGTACATTGTATGTATGTTTATATATATGATCTGTATATGTATGTATATATGTATGTGTGTACAGGGTGTAACACGAGTTTACGCAAATATTGTGGGAAATGAAAGAATCGTTATATCTGTCTATCGCTGCTTTCATGCGATAGATAGAGGGTGTTAAAGGGAAATCGCCGCATCCTGGGATGTTTGGGAATTGGGGGGAAGATGGAGCGAATAGGCCGATGTGAAAAAATTACCTCCCAATCAAGCGTATTATTTAGATTTTGAAGAAATAGATGTATGTATCATTGAATCCCTATTCCTCCCTATGAACGGTATTTATAGGACACCGATAAAGAAAAGGGAAAAGATAAGAAGCCTAATTGAATGTCGCCGCAATCAAAGATAGGCTTTTTCTCTCTCTTATCCCTCCTTGAGCACATTAAAATAGCAAAGTAAATAAAGAAGCTACTGCACCGACAAGTATCCAGACGATAACTGAAGTCTGAACAGGAAAGTTGAGTGATGCCGTTTTTTCTTCACAACATTGGCTTTCAGCAGTGTTACCATAGGCAGTTCATCTTATTTTTTTACTTTATTTATGATTTAATGGTTAGAATGCGTATTTTCCGATGTATAACTATTTCCCGTGATGTTAGAAAACTACACGTCACTAGCTCAATATAAAGTCTTTTTGACTAAAACAAATAAAGGATTTCAATAAAATTCATTTGTATAAGAAAGCAGGATATGTTTTATAGCTTTATTTTCATATTAAAACATAAAAAGGCAAAGTGAAGAATTTTATTCCTCAGTGTCGTGGCCTGTGGTCGGAAAAGCCACGGAGGGTTGCCAGATCTCACCAGAAAGCCACACTAATAGACGAAATTCCTCAAAACGGCAACCCTGCAGGAAACATTGTTTGCAAACAATGTTTCCTAGTGTGGACGGGCCTTTAGGGAAAAGGGAGTTAAGGACTCTCCCCTACCTCGTCGAGGCCACCAAAAGACATGTTTTTCCATAGAGCGTCTATCACTGGAGTGGCGATCTCACTGCCTAACGTGTGACCTCGGGCGGCCATATTGAAAGGTCTTGGTCCTGCTCATGGTACTATACTTTATTCCTTTTGATATTTTTATTACTATAATTACTTTTATTTGTTTACTATTATTATTATTATTATTATTATTATTAGTATTATTACTACTGGTATACTATTATATTATTATTGTTATTATATTACTGGACGCAATTTCACAGAGAAAAATTACCTTACAAAAACATGTTGGCCTAAGCACTCCAACCATTATGGTCAAGGCCTAAGCATCTGCTGTTGGATCTAAGGAGCGTCTAGCATAAATGGTTTCTGTATATTACATGACTTTCTTAGCATACAGTCACTAGGCACTAATTAAACAGCAATGTACAATCACTAACCACTAACATTCACAATACACTTTCACTCACTAAACACTCACAGTTACTATACACTCACACTCACTATACACACTTACTATACACTTACACATACACTCACTTAATAACTAAACACTCACTGGATAGTCAGCAATTACTAAGCACTCACAATACACTAAACGCTCACTAAGCACTCATAAAACACTAAGCACTCATTATATACTCACTATACCTCAAATACGGTAAACATTCACTAAACACTCACTTAATCCTAAACATTCATTAAACACTAAACAATCACTAAGCATTTACTAAGCACTGACTATGCACTTAAATTCCACTTAGTACTCTCAATACACTAAACACTCACTAAATATTCACTAAGCATTCACTATACACTAAACACTCACTAACATGCACTGAATACTTACTAAACATTCACTAAATACAAGCATTCACTAAACCCTAAACACTTACTGAATGCTTACTACTCACTAAACATTCGCTAAACCCTAACATTCACAAAACATTTTCACTAAACTCTAAACACTAACTAAACATACTTACACACTAAATATTAATTCACTAAACACTAACACGCACTAAACCTTTACTAAACACTTGGCACACTCAACATTCACTGAACTCTAAACATTTGCTAAACATTCACTGAATGCTTATGCACTAAACAGTTGTTTAACACTAACATTCACATAACATTTTTACTCAACTCTAAACACTCACTAAACATTCACTGAATATTTACTCTAACATGTACTAAACACTCACTGAACATTCATTGAATACTTACACACTAAACATTCATGAAGCATTCATTAAAACCCTAAACACTAACTATACATTCACTGAATACTTGCATAATAAAGATTCAGTAACAGTCACAAAACACTAAACATTTAGTAAAGATTCCACTAAACCCTAAATTAAACATTTACTCAAAAATATTCAATAAACAATTCCGCTAATCCCTGTTCAATTTGTGGGTTAGCAGATCTTTAACAATGGCTGCAAGGCTTTGCAACGCCGCCCTGGTGGAAGACCACCGAACTACGCAGTATTGGTATAGAGATCGCAACTCCAGGTATATACCCTCTCTGTGTTTTTTCCTAACCCCTGTAGTAGCAGGGTGAGGCACCACCTTAACAGCAATTTTTCCCCTGAGGGAACGCAGGGGATAATCCGTTAGGGTGAGCTGTTCTTACTCTTGGCACTTCTTTATATATTCGTGTTTTATATTTCCTTGTTTTTTATCACCTAGCTTCATATTTTCTTAGTTCACAGTTTTTTCATATTTTCCTTTTATTATTTTCTTGCTATATATTTTCATGATTTGAATATTTGTTTTATGTTTTATTATATATATATATTTTTGCTATCTATCTTCTTGCTTTATATTTTCTTACCTGCCTTAGGTGTGACCTGGGAGATGCATCATGATTTGCTTCATACTTGATACGAAGATGTCTCGTAGTATTTTTAGATGTCTTGGAGATGTCTAGATGTCTACCCTCATTTTCATACCCATAGAAGAGAGAACATGACACTGAAATTGTATGTGGCTTTAATGAACAATTATGTCCCCCATTTTGTTGGTTCTATCATGTTTAAAAGGTCAATAGTGATCTGTTATCATCATATTTCAAATATAATAAGCCGTTTATATTAGCTATGAACACTTGATGCATTGTGACGTGATGGAAAATTACGATTTGATGGAAACGGTTCATTATATGAAAATCACTAAATGAATGTGTAGGTCATTTATAAAAAACGATCCAGGATGAAAGTCTTTAATTCAAAACGATCCAGGATGAAAGTCTTTAATTCAAAACGATCCAGGATGAAAGTCTTTAATTGAAAACGATCTAAGATAAAAGTTATTAATTATAAACGATGCAGGATGAAAGTAATTTATTGAAAATGATGCAACATGAAAGTCAGCAAATGGAAATGATCCAATATGAAAGTCAGTCATTAAAAACAATCCAGGATGAAAGTCATTCATTAAAACGATCCTACAGGGAAATAATGAAATGAAAACGATCCAGGATGAAAGTCATTCATTGAAAACGATCTCACTTGAAGGTCATTCGTTAAAAGTGATCCAACGCGAAAGGGCATCAATGGAACCTCCCTTCCTTCCCAGTGCCTCTTCTCCTCTTCGTATTTCTCTTCAGAGAGAGAGAGAGAGAGAGAGAGAGAGAGAGAGGGGGGGGGGGCTAAGGACAGGATGGGGTGGGTGGGACCTCCCTTCCTTCCCAGTGCTCTTCTCCTCTTCTTATGAGAGAGAGAGAGAGAGAGAGAGAGAGAGAGAGAGAGAGAGAGGCTAAGGACAGGCAGGGACCTCCCTGCCTGTCCTTAGCCTCTCTTCTCCTCTCTCTCTCTCTCTCTCTCTCTCTCTCTCTCTCTCCATAATGAGGACAAAGTCATCCATCAACCAAGTCTCAGTTTGCTGTCATAAATTTAATTACTTTTTTTTTTAATCCTGATGCCCTTCACCCCCCCCCCCCCCACCCCCCCCCCCTTGACTCTGACTTGTATTTTTTTATTGATTTTTTTTAGTCATTAAGCATGATTTAAGGAGGCAAGACATTAACGGTATTTTATTTTTTAAATTTTTAATAAGTAAGATGGATACAGTTACCCTTTGTTTTCCGCATGTAGTATGTATATATGTATTTATTTGTATTTATAAATATGTATACATTATACATACATAAATATATATATATATATATATATATATATATATATATATATATATATACACACACACACACACACACAACACACTCCACACAGAGGATATATTCATGTCTCAATTATATTAGACATTGCAATGAAATATGTTCCGTTTATTAACTAATGACAGTGTATTTACGTGTATTCACTGCTAGGTATTATTTTACTCGTTTTCTCGTTTTGTTTACGTTTTTACGTCAGTCTAAAGATCGGGAGATGATGGTTTGACCCACATCTGTATATGTCTGTTTTTAGGACTTACAAACGCTCACATACACTCAAACAAACAAACACGTATCCAAAACCACATAATTGCTCTTTGTGGGATGACTCTCTCACCCTTCCAATCCGCCGCCGCTCCTCTTTCCCTCTGCGAAATTTTTACACATCTATTTCATTTACAGAATCCTTCCCTGACTCCTAGAAGAGTCCTCCCTTTCTCTTCTTGAAGGAGGCAGAGGTCCTAGGACCTCTATTTTAGGGGATGGGCGAGATAGGGGATATCGGCGGGGGGAGGGGAGTGCATTTCATTAGCGGATTGGAAAGTTATTTCTCAGTCTGTTCCACGTAAGAGGTGTAGAGGTATCTCTTCATTGGATCACTGTCCCATTCCATTGAGGTTAGAAAGTGTTCGGTGTCCTCTTTGTAGAAAGAGGGAGGGGGGGGGTTGTTGTCAGCGGGGGTTGGGACCCCCTTCCTTTTGGGTGTGAGAAGTTCTTATATACTTTAATTCAACCTCTGTCCAAATCCTGAAAAGTGATGAGGAGTTTACCTCCCCCTAAAAGGGGAAGACCAAAAAGCGTTCCCCTCCCCCGATTTGGCAATGGAGTCTGTTAGCCGCTTCCACAGAGGAAGGTGGGGGGAGGGGGGGGGGAAGCGGGGTGATGGTCTGGAAAGTAGCTAAGATTATCAGAGAGAGGGGCGCGCCGCCCCGAGCATCGAGAAATACTTTTAATCTCGGCCGGCAAGTGACATTTTCTCTTAATGGTACCGGAAGGGGAAGTCGAAGTAGTCCCCGTGGCCTCGTGGCCGAGGAACAAGGAGAGGAGTCCCCCTCACACTCCTGCCGGATGATGGCGTCTTTTGGGGGCTGATGAGTTCGATTGCCAGGGGAAGCACGGTGGTGTATACTGGTGGTGTTGAAGAGGTTTCGGAGTCCTCCTGGTCTTGGTGGTGTTGGAGAGGTGTCGGAGTCCTCCTGGTCGGTGGTGTTAGGGTGACTGTGAGAGTGGTCGGATCCTCCTGGTCTTGGTGGTGTTGGAGAGGTGTCGGAGGTCCTCCTGGTCTTTGGTGGTGTTGGAAGAGGCGCCTGTCGGAGTCCTCCTGGTCTGGTAGTGTTGGAGAGGTGTCGGAGTCCTCCTGGTCTTAGGTGGTGTTGGAGAGGTGTCGGAGTCCTCCATGGTCTTTGGTGGTGTTGGAGAGGTGTCGGAGTCCTCCTGGTCTTGGTGGTGTTGGAGAGGTGTCGGAGTCCTGGTGTTGGTGCTAGCGTTGGAGAACGGTGTGTTGACGTTGGAGAAGAAGGGGAATAGAGTTGGTGCTGGAGGAGGAACTGGTGATGGGTGTGATTGAGGAACGTGTTGGTGAATAAAGGTCTATGGTGTGGAAAATGCAGCGAGGAGAAGTTGGTGGAGAAGTGTTGGAGGGTGGGGGAGATTGAAGCGTGGGTGGTGTTGGAGTTGGAGAACGTTTTGTTAGTGATGGAGAAGACAGGGAATGATGCACTGGTGGCGAAACCTAGGACATTGGTACTGAAGGTAAAACTGGAGGTTGTTGTGATTGAGGGAGAGATGCCGGTGGATAGAGATGGAAGGGGAAGGTGGTAATTATGGTGGGGGAAGGGGTGTGGGGGGGATGTTGTTGGAGAAGTGTTGGAGGGGTGGGGGAGGGGCGGAGATTGAGGTGAAGATGAGTGAGTTGAATGTTGCAGTTGATAAATCTTCATGATGTGACTTGAAAAGTTGGAATGAATCTCTCTCTCTCTCTCTCTCTCTCTCTCTCTCTCTCTCTCTCTCTCTCTTTGATGGAAAACTCATTTCCCTTCCTGCTTTGACCCACTCGCTAGGATGGCTTCTCGGGCCTTAGTGTGACCCGTTGCCCCCGCAGGTGATCATTACCTTCGCCATTCTGGGCGACAGGTTCTAATTATCTCGCTTGCTTGAAAGCTGACAAGAAAGGTTGACGCAGGTTAATTAACTCTGCCAGCTGCTTTTTTTTTGTTTGTTGGTGGGGGGGGGGTGTCCTTAACAGGTACGTGAGTTATTTTTAAAAGCTGTGTTCGATTGGAAAGGAATATTTCACTTTCTATCTATTCAGACTCAGATGAATTAATAGCGTTATGGAATGTGGTGTTTAGGCTTGGAATGAATTATTCAGTGAATGAGTGAATTAATTTTGAGGTTTATTGAACGGGGCCGTTCAAGCTTCGACGAACGAATTTGAAATTACCATTGGAACTGAAATTCATACTCAGATGAGTGTACTTGAAACGACGAGGGGTGTTCAAATGTCTTGCAAACTAAAATTATTTTATATATAGTCACGTTGTCGAAATTTTTTAATGAAATAACATTTCAAGCATCGTTAATTGTGAATGGAATTAATCTGAAAATGTTAACGAAAATTTAACTTATACTCAAATGAGCTTCCGTAATAATATTTTGCATAAAAATTTTATGTTTATATATGTGTATTGTAATATAGTATAATATATATATATATATATATATATAATATAATTATAAATATTAATTATTTTATATATTACGTGGTATTACCTTTATTTTGAATGCTCGCAAACGTTGTTAATGATTGAAACTTGGGATAAGTGTACACTTAATGTTGTTGACATTACCACAAGAACTACGTTACCAGATTGTTATTAACATAGTATCCTAGGGAAGATTCCTAGTGAAGTAAATTAACGAAAATGATTTAGGTGATATTTAAAAGAGATTAAGGCAAGTAAGTTCAGGAATATAAATGTTATTATTAAATTATTATTATTATCATTATTATTATTATTATTATTATTATTATTATTATTATTATTATTATTATTATTATTATTATTATTCAGAGGATGAAGAACCCTATTCATATGAAACAAACCCAACACCACAAGGGGCCACTGACTTGAAATTCATGAAGCTTCCAAAGAATATTAAGGTGTTCATTAGAAAGAAGTAAGACGAGGTGGATGTTAACGCAGAAAGAAGACATCTCACTTATCAAAAATGAAAAGATGAATTAATTAATAAGTAAAAATTGTATTAAGATGCAAAAGTGAGAATACTATGAGGGTAGCAATGCATGGCATCATGGCGTGAACTTCTGACCAGTGAGTCTGCGATTCCAAGAAGCAACTACTACTATACTTCTTCTTGCGAAGTTGCGTCACGAAGCCCCGACTACGTATCCAACCCTTGTTTTTGTCCCCATCATCATTTTCTGAGTCATTTCCCTTCCTCCGATTGGCAATCCCTCATTTCCTCTCATTTCCTCCTTTCGACAATATCTAAACTTTTGCGCGATGACCTCATCTCCTGACTGGATTGATTTTAATCTTGGGGGCAACGAACGTTTTCTCTCTTGTCTTTGAGGAGGTCATCGCGTTTGATCCCTGTTTTGAGTTTTAAGGTTTCGCTTCGTTGTTTGTCTCTTTTTTTTATGTGTTTTTGATGTGCTGTTACGTTATTGGCGTAACGTGTGCGTAATTCACTTGCATTATATTTAGATTTCGGTAAAGAAAACTATTGTGCCGGCTTTTACCACGAATTCAACGAATTTCTTTGTTTACTTTATTTGGTATAACAATACGTATTTTCTGGGTTAGAATGGGACAAGGATAAAATTTATCAAGCGTTTTATATATATATATATATATATAATATATATATATATATATATATATATATATATGTGTGTGTGTGTGTGTGTGTGTGTGTGTGTGTGCGTGTGCGCGTGTGTGTGTGTGTGTGATATATATGTGTATGTATGTATATGTGATTTTGTTGTTTGTTAAGTCCGCGCTTGTGTTATGTCTGATGAAAAATAAAAATAAAAAATATTGCTAAAAAATATTGGAGATAAAAAACAAATCTGTTATCAATCCTATGTTTAACTTTTCCTCACCCTCATTCATTTTTAATCTTCTTCTTGGAGAAACAAATGTAAATGTACAGATATTTAGATTTAAAACTTTAAGGATAGGCTTTCGAGAATCTGTTTCTGTTCGGTTCCCCTTATCTCCATTTGAAGACTCGTGTTACTCTGAGGAGTTTTTAATCGTCTTCTTCTTCTCTTCTTCTTCTTCTTCTTCTTCCGATTTCCCTCGCGGAAACAGACGCTGAAAGCCCATTAACTCCCGCGCCAATCTTCGACCGATGGTTTGCGAAGGTTTTCTCCTGCCTTAAATAAAAATAAATAAATAAAACAAAAATTAATTCAGTTGGCCGGCCGAATGAGATCCCTCTG
>NC_087220.1:62407817-62452817 GCF_015104395.2 Macrobrachium nipponense
ATGTGTATGTATGTATATGTGAATTTTGTTGTTGTAAGTCCCGCGCTTGTGTTATGTCTTGATGAAAAATAAAAATAAAAAATATTGCTAAAAAAATATTGGAGATAAAAAAAAAAATCGTTTACAATCCTATGTTTAACTTTTCCTTACCCTCATTCATTTTTAATCTTCTCTTGGAGAAACAAAATGTAAATGTACAGATATTTAGATTTAAAACTTAATGGATAGCTTTCGAGAATCTGTTCTGTTCGGTTTCCCCTTATCTCCAGTTGAAGACTCGTGTTACTCTGAGGAGTTTTTAATCGTCTTCTTCTTCTTCTTCTTCTTCTTCTTCGATTGATTTCCCTAGCGGTAAACAGACGCTGAAAGCCCATTAACTCCCGCGCCAATCTTCGACCGAATGGTTTGCGAAGGTTTTCTCCTGCCTTCAATAAAAATAAATAAATAATAATTGAAAAAATTAAGTTCAGTTGGCCGGCCGAATGAGATCCCTCTGTGTCTCCTGTGTGGGGGAGGCACCGTGCTTCGTCAATCGCAAAACGCGGTTGGGGGTTGGTAGGTGGGAAGGGGAGGGGGGGGGCAGTTTTTCATTTCATTTCGGTTTGTGGTTTGTTCGGTCGGTGGGGGGTAAGGGGGCGTAGGTTAGTTTTGCGTTGCTTCCGGTGTTGTGTTTTGTATTTTATTCATTGTTTATATTTTTATTATTTATTTATTTCTTTATATTTGTTTATTTATTCATTTTATTTATTTGTATTTTTTATCATGTATATTATATATATATATATATATATATATATATATATATATAAAGATATATGCCACGAAGGAAAAATAAACGAAGGAGTAAACTGCGAGACCTTTCGACGTTTCCACGTCCTTACTGAGCAGAACTGACGTAGAAACGTCGAAAGGTCTCGCAGTTACTCCTTCGTTTATTTTTTCTTCGTGGCATATATCTTTATTTATGGATTAACACGTTCCTAAACTTTCGTGATTCAGTTATACATACATATATATATATATATATATATATATATATAATATATATATATATAAGATATATAGTATAGTTTACATGTATCGTGTATGTATGTATGCTGTAGTATATACTGTGTCTGTGTTTTGTATGTAGTACCTTCTCAACTGCCATTACGTCCTCTCGTCCTTACATGGTCTTTTAACCCATTAAAGGAAGCTGTCCATGAATAAACATAAGTGCCGGCGGCGTTTGCAGTGTCACGAACGGGATGCATCTGAATACGTGATGAGTCTGACAGAGAGAGAGAGAGAGCAAGTCGTATTAAATCGTTTTCCAAGCTTTCGTTGTTAGGTCAAATGGGGTCAAAGATCTTGGGATTTGGTCTGTGATCGTTCCTTTAAAGGAGAGAGAGAGAGAGAGACCTTACAGACCTTACAGACCTTACATCTTGTTCGGGTTGCACCCCAGGTCCCTCAGTGTGAGGCACCTCTAATGTCTACCAGAGAGTTGCTAGTACATCTTCGGTATATTTTGCATCTTCCAATCTTGGATGGTCTGGGATGCAGTTTAGATATTTGTCGAGCTTATTCTTAAAACACATCTACGCTCACTCCTGATATATTCCTCAGATGAGCTGGCAACGCATTGAATAGACGCTGCATTATCGATGCTGGTGCGTAGTGGATTAATGTCCTGTGTGCTTTCCTTATTTTTTCCTGGTATAGTTTTGGGCACTATTAATCTACCTCTGCTTGCTCTTTCTGATATTTTTAGTTCCATGATATTTTCTGCTATTCCTTCTATCTGTTTCCATGCCTGAATTATCATGTAGCGTTCTCTTCTCCTTTCTAGACTATATAATTTTAAGAATTGTAGTCTTTCCCAGTAGTCTAGGTCCTTAACTTCTTCTATTCTAGCTGTAAAGGACCTTTGTACACTCTCTATTTGTGCAATATCCTTTTGATAGTGTGGGTACCATATCATATTGCAATATTCAAGTGGACTACGAACATATGTTTTATAAAGCATAATCATGTGTTCAGCTTTTCTTGTTTTGAAGTGCCGTAACAACATTCCCATTTTTGCTTTACATTTTGCCAACAGAGTTGCTATTTGATCATTGCATAACATGTTCCTATTCATCATCACACCAAGGTCTTTAACTGCTTCCTTATTTGTGATGGTCTCATTATTAGGTCCCTTATATGCATATAGCTTTCTTTCTCTGTCTCCATAATTTATTGATTCAAATTTATCAGAGTTAAATACCATCCTATTTACCTCTGCCCAATCATATACTTTGTTAAGGTCTCTTTGTAGAGCGTTCCTATCTTCATCACAAGTATTTCTCTACTTATTCTTGTGTCATCTGCCGAAACTACTCACTACCGAATCCTTCACATTATTGTCTATGTCTTCAATCATAATAACAAACAGTATTGCAGCTAACACCGTACCTTGCGGCACACCGGATATTACCTTGACTTCATCCGATTTCTCGTCGTTTGCAATAACTATCTGTTTTCTGTTGTGTAAAAATTCTTTTAACCATCTTCCTACTTTATCCACGATATTGTGTTTTCTAATTTTCTTCGCTAATATATTATGGTCTACTTTATCAAAAAGCTTTTGGCAAAGTCTAAATAAACCACATCTGTTTCATTTCCGCTTTTCATATTTTTTGAATATGTTCCTCACGGTGGACTAACAGTTGGGTTTGTGTACTTTTTTCCGGGTACGAAACCATGTTTGTCCTTTATTAAACAAATTATTTTTTATTAAATGTTTCATAATATTTTTCTTCATTACCCTTTCATACACTTTCATAATATGTGATGTTAGACTCACAGGCCTATAAGGTTACTTGCCTCTAGTCTTGATCCACTTTTGAAAGTAGGGGTAATATATGCTAATTTGTGCTCATCATAAATCTTGCCTGTATCTACACTTTGTCTTAATAATATTGCAAGTGGCTTTTGCGATAGAATGAACTACTTTCTTTAACAAATAGCAGGAATTCCATCAGGCCCTGCAGCAGCTCCATTTTAATTTCATTAATAGCCTGCACAATATCAGCTTCATTAATATCTATGTCAGCTAAATATTCACTATTTCATCCCTTACTTCTATATCATTATCTTCATTATCTATTCTGGGGTGAATTCTCTCTTATATCGTTCTGCCAGTATGTTGCCAAATTTCCCTTTTTTTCATTTTTTCATTCTCGTTAATCTCCCTTCATTCTCAGAGGGGCCTATTTCTATTCTTCTTTTATTCATCTTCTTCGCATATGAGTATAATAGCTTGGGGTTTTGCTTGATATTTAATAGGGTTTTTTCTTCCAAGTCCCGTTTTTCATTTTCTTTTGATTGTATAATCTTTTGTTCTGCATTTTCTATCTTACGTTTTTAGTTCTATAACTTTCCATGCTTTTTTTCTTTTGCAAGACCTTTTTTCCACTTTCTGATTTTCTGGAACAAGATCCTTCTGTCTCTTGGTATGCTGCATGATGTTTACTTTTCTTCTTCGGTATATATTTTTCCACTATCCCAAATATTTTATATAATATCTCCGTATTTACCCTTATGTCATCACTTACGAAAATGTTATCCCAATCTTTGTTTAATTCTTCATTAATTTCTGACCATTTTTATATTTTTACTGTAGAAGTTGTATTTTCCATATCCTTCCCACTTTTTCATTTCTTGCTTATCTCTATTTTCACTTGCTTTGGAATGAACTGTTAATTCTATGACATTATGGTCTGAAATATTCGCATTATAAACTATTATTTCTTTAACATAATTCATCTCGTTCACAAATACTAGGTCTAAGTATTTTCCTTTCTTTGTTGCAGGTGATTTATTTGTTGAATGTTGTATTCTAGTAGCATATCTAATAGCTTTTCAAATTGCCTCTTATCTTCTGCACTACTATTACTCTTTTTTAATGTATAAGTACAACCACAATCTCCTATTCGTTCTTTCCATTCTACGAAGGAAAGTTGAAGTCACCGATAGAGGAGAATAGTCCAGTCCTTGTGATTTCTACATACATCAAATCCATTTTTCAATTATTAAGTCAAACTCTTTAGTATTAGGAGTCTATATATTACTATGTTCATCAATTTTTCAGATTCAAATTCTACCGCTATTAGGTTCACATTCTGAGTTACTATATTTCTCATATATTTTTTCCTTGTTTTTTGTCTTTCCCATATATTGCGGTTCCCCCTTGATTCCTATTTTTTCTATCTGATCTATAAGTTTGGAACCCTTTTATTTGATCATCATTCCCAGTCTCTTGGAATACCAGGTTTCACTTATATTCATTATATCTATTTTCTTTCATTTTGGGTTAGTTCTTCTAAGTACTCTATTTTTCTTTTTGAGTTACTCGTAACTAAACCCTGCGCATTCATCACTATGATGGTTTGCGTGTTTTCTCCTTCATTTAATACTGGTAGTAATAAGGATTTTCCCATGTCTCTTCCTGTTCTGGTATGTTGTTCTTTTTTTCATTTCCAGAAATTCTGACATTAAAAATCCAACTTTCCATAATATTTGATCTTCCTTCATCATAATTATTCATTTTGTGTCTGAATCTGCAATTTTCTCCGTTTCTGCAATATCCTCTTGCATAATAAATACAGTTTATTATCTCTTGAGTAGAATTTCGGAGCGGATGCTTTTGAAATTTTTTGCTGACACCCCTCTGCATATCTCATTGGTGGTTTGCTTTTCTCTTTTACCTGATATTCTTGATTTCTCTCTTTATTTGTTTCTTTCTTATTTTGGATTTTATTACTTGGTTGGTTATTTATTGTTTATTATGATTCATGGCTACAGGGTGCATATATTTGCATTTTTTGTGCCGAACTTACATCCTTTTCCTTCTTTTAGGTTTTTACATATTTTTGGATGCAGATCTCTGCAATCATCCCCATATCCATCTAAGTATGCACATTTACCATATATTTCATAGTTTTGACATATCTTAGGATGTTTGTAGTAACATCTTTCTCCAAATCTGCAATTCCCTCTTTTCAAAAGGTTGCAGATTTTGTCTTTCTTGTCTATTTTTTCCTCTTTCTCGTCATTGTATAGATCTGGGATAGAGCCTCTTCGGGATTTGCTTTTCTGTTGTCATATCGTAATTTATTTCTTCGTAGGTATGCTGCTTTATTGCCTCATATGTAGTATCAATGAGTATCTCTGCATCCATACTTTATCTTGTTGTTTCTTTTCCTTCCTTATTTTTTTCTGTCATTTCATTTTTGTTTACTTCTCTTCCGTTTTCCTCTTCTTCTTTTTCTTTTTCTTCTTCTTCCTCTTCCTCTTCTTCTTCATCCTCAACTATTTGTACATTCAATCTTGATTTAATAACATTGTCTATCCATGATAGACATGTTGAACAAAAAATTCTTGTATCTTTTCTCAAATCTTGTATTACCTCAGCACACTGTGGATGGGTCGGAATGTTGCATGCAGCACATTTTCTGATTAGGTTTTGTGGATTGACTATGCTATACCAAACCTACACAGTTTGCATGCTTTTGGCATTCTTTTTCCTAATGCATCAATTAGGATATTCACAAGATTCACCTTATTCATTTTCTTTGTCGGAATATGTTGGTTTATGTATATTTTCTTTATGAGTCTCTTGACCACTTGGATTTTATTTTGGAACTTCTTCAATTATTTTCAAGATGTTTTTCATTAGATTTGTTCCAGTTTGAAGGATTATATCCTTCTAATATATCTATGAATGCTTTTGTATCTTTTTGGTTAGGACTGTTGCTGATTTCATAGATGAGAAATGCCAGTTCCCTTCCTGCTACCTCATCGTATTGCGAATCTGCTAGACACGCCAAATTACGCCACCTCTTCCCGCAGTTGGAACTTACTGCCATCTTGTTCTGATTTAAAACAAAAGTATTACACTTGATAAACTAACCCTTAGAAGACGCTTTATCCTACTATTTTCACACTAATCTTATCACTGATAGTTCACGAACACTTCTAGATATTTCTCAAATTCTAGTCGTATGTTAAACTTGTGATATCTGTTGATTAATCTGACTTCACGCGGGTACGACTCACCAAGCAAGATGGCTACTTACGAGGAGAGGAGAGAGAGAGAGAGAAGAGAGAGAGAGAGAGAACTTTTGACGATGGTAATTTGAATAAAAGTTTTGTGCAGAGAAAAGTGTATCTGTGAATATTTTAAGGGGATAAGTTCTACAAGGGCGAATTTGAATCTCTCTCTCTCTCTCTCTCTCTCTCTCTCTCTCTCTCTCTCTCTCTCTCCCCTCACGTCTTCCGAGGGAATTCTCTAAAAAGGAAAGACGGGAGAAGGGATTTTTAGAATCCTATAGAATCCTTTTTTTTTTTTTTTTTTTTTTTTTGAAATAGCATCAAATAAAGAAGCAATTGAATTTCTCCCTTTACGATTGTATAGAGGATGTCTCTCTTTTATTTTGAAATGAGAAAGAGAATTGGGAGATTCCACGTAGAGAGAGAGAGAGAGAGAGAGAAGACTAGAGATTGAGAGAGAGAGAGAGAGGGATTCTATTCATGGTCGTGTGATTGCTATCATTTTTGTCTTCCTGTGTGAGAAGCCACAGGTACTTGTTTGCTGGTTAACTGCGGTGGTTATAATCCATTAAATATAGAGTGTGGGCCTTCATTTCTCATCCCAACTGACTTGATGAGAACTTAAACAGGCTAGATCCTTGATTATATATATATAATATATATTATATGATATATATATATATATATATATATATATATAATATATATATATTATATATCACATAGGAAGTTCTTATAAATTGATTTCAGTCGTGATGAGAATTGCCGAATACTGCGGAGAGGACTTTTCACAATAAGTATAAAACCTACAATATTATATTTTATTCCACCGGAACCACCTAAAACAAAAAACAACAAAAACTTCCCCAATGGAGTTTTAGATTTTTTCCCCCAATCCCAGTTGTGTGGTCGTCTTTTTTTTCCCACAAATTGTGAACTTCCCCCTAATGGATAAACCAGCCATTTTTTTTTTTTCACGGTAGGTTATCGGAAAAACATTCAAAAATTGACAAACAAAAAGACCATTTCCTCCCTGTTTATTTTTTGACTCTATTCCCTACTTGTGGTTATTCTTTGAAGGTCTTTGGTGCCCACGAGGGTAAAACTAGGTGTTCAAAGCAAGTGAGATATTGGAGTAGTTTTCTCTTCATAGATTTTGTAATTCACAAGTTTGCGGTACTTTAACTTTTCTTTTTCTTCATTGTAGACAGGTGGATAAACTTACAACTTTTCATTTCAAGAAATAGAAAGTTAAAATAAGCCTCCTTCGTTTCCGAAACCAAGAAGTTGGAGAACTGGATTATATTGAAAACATAAATAAAAATTATTTTATTAGTAATGATATTTTCATTACCAGGCTCTCATTTAAGATATCTCGAAAACTTACATTTGAAAACTAAATTGTTACTCTTGTACGAAGGAGTAATTGTTCTTTCTATTGTAATATTGTAATAAATTAGTTTATATATATATATATATATATATGTATGTATATATATATATATATATATATATATATATATATATATACATGAGTGTGTGTGTGTGTGTTCATTATGGTAATACCAGGCTCTCGTCGAAGATATCTCGAATACTTTAATTTGAAAAAAAAATTTCTATCGTAACAAAGCACTTATTTGACTTCCTAGAGTATTTTTGTAATAAATTAGCCATGGTTTTTTTGTTAATATAATATATAATATATATATAATATATATATATATATATATAATCCACAACGTAACTGTTGGCTACAAGCAGTGAATTAGGTACCTGGTAGTCGGTCGACTCAGGTCGGCAGCCTCAGTCTGACAAAATCTTTGCTGGAAACCGGCATTTTAACATCTTAGTGTTACATCGAGGGAGGATGGTATAGGTACTACCTACTTCCAGAATTATAATAGATTGAAAGAAATTAAAAATAAAAGAAGAATATATATTCTAATACGCTTGAGAAATGTGACTTATAATGAATTGCGCCCAGAATTAATATATAAATGCTCAGAATTACGCCAGAATTTAGATAGTTTAAGATTAGTTACAAAAGAAGTGGAAATAGAATAAAATAAAGTTACAAAAGAAAATGGAAATAAGATCAAGTAGATTCTCAAACGCTTTACAAATACGACTCAGAAATGCCCAGAATTTCCCTTAAAGTAGATTGAATTAGATTTTAAAAAAACAAAGAAAGATAAATTCTAAAACGCTTTAGAAATACGACCCATTAATGGCCAGAATTTCCCTTAAAATAGATTGAATTAAATTTTGAAAGATAAAGAAAGATAAATTCTAAAACGCTTTAGAAATACGACCCATAAATGGCCAGAATTTCCCTTAAAATAGGCTGAAGTAAATTAAAAACATAAAGATATATTCTAAAACGCCCTTAGAAATACGACCCATAAATGGCCAGAATTTCCCCTTAAAATAGGTTGAAGTAAATTAAAACATAAAGATATATTCTAAAACGTTTTACAAATACGATTCATAAAATTCCCAGAATTTCCCGTAGCGTCTCTGTCCAAACGCTCAGACTTTTCTGGGACGAATTCCGCCGTCGCTTCTTAACCATTATGAATTAGACTCCAATTCGGGGGTCCTGGGAGGGGGAAGGGGATGGGTGGGGGGGACGGTCGTTAGGTCTGTATGCCTTCGTCAGCGTTTCTTACGAAGACCGTCTGTTTTATATATATATAATGTTCGTGGCCGCGATTGTGGAAAGAATATATGGAAGGGCGATTTGAAAATCTTTCCTTCTTTCGACAGGGAGGTTTGTTCTCTCGCTCCTTCCCCTTTCCCCTTCCCCTCCCCACCCCCTCCCCTCTAGCCCTTTCCCTTCCACCATCCCTTCCCCCTCTCCCTCCTCCCCTCTAGCTCTTCCCCTTCACCTCGCCCTCCCCCCTTTGACCCTTTCCTTAACCACAATCCCTTCCCCTTCCCCTTCCCCTTTCCCTCCTCCTCCCCCTCTAACCCTTTCTTTAACTCCAAACTCTTCCCCCTCATATTCCCCTTTCCCCTCCCCCTATCCCCTAACCCTTCCCCCTCCCCCTCCCCCTTCCCCTTCCCCCGACAAATTGTCGCTCCCCCCGTTTTCGCGTTCGTGGAAATGGTCGAAATGTTTTCGAGGTTCCTTTTTGAAAGCGTCGTTTGTGACTCGTGATTGTGGCTTCCGTTTGTGTGCGGTGGGTGACATTTTAATCTTATTTTCGTTTTTGTTTTATTTTTCATCTTTTATTTCTTTGTTTGTTTCTTGCCGAGTTCATGGACTTCATTTGTGGCATGTGCTGTGTGAGTATGGAACCAAACTTTTAATTATGATAAATATTACAAATAAAACTTCCCTGTTGATTATAATAATAATAATAATAATAATAATAATAATAATAATAATAATAATGAATGAAGATGATGAGGTGATGATGGTGATGATGATGATGATGATGATGATGATGAATGATGATTATTATTATTTATTATTATTATTATTATTATTATTATTATTATTATTATTATTGGTTGTAGGTCCACAATATTGTGGACCTGCAACCATTGTCATATTCGACACGGAAAATTGTGCCCATTATTATTATTATTATTATTATTATTATTATTATTATTATTATTATTATTATTATTATTATTATAACCTACTCCTTACCCTAAACTTCGTCCTAACCTTAAAAACCGGGAAACTGGATTGAATGTTATATCTAACATAGAATTGTTAAGCTTCTGAACACTTTCCAGTCAGCGTAAGGTCATTATGTAACTGGATTAGCAGGTGCCTAGCTATTGGCTTCATTTTATAACGATAATAATTAGGTTTTTCCTTTCAATTCTGAATTTTTATTCAATGGAACGCCGATAAATTACGCCAATCGACTTCAGTTTCATAACCTCCAATTCTGGAAAAGGTCACTCTTCTGGAAAACCCTGGACTCATTAGGGGGCCGAGTCTGTCCATGGATTACGCAGAGAAACTCAAAATAGAAGCATTGGAACCACTGTATCATAACGCCAGCTGAATATATACAGATTCGACCTAAAACCCTCATCCTTTTGTCGCCGGATTCATTAGGACATTCGGGGACTCGAGACGAAAAGGAAGCGAAGAATGAGGGGCGCAAAATACGTCTATACGACGGTGATAAATAAAGCTCCCGTCTCTAGACAAAAGCAAGGCCCCGAGGAGAGGTGTTCATCTGGCATTGTTGCCCTTAGGTAATTGGCTATAGGGGTCTTTATGGGGCCGTAAACTGTGAAGGGGCGGGGCTGTGTGGTGTACCCCAGGGCTGGAGGCTTTCCCCTCCCCTTTTCTTTTTTCATCATCCTCTCCTCCTCCTCCTTCCTGCCCACTTGTTATTTAACGCCCTCCCCCCCCTCCCACAGCCATCATTACGTCACTTCTCACACGTCTCCCACTCTACCCCCCACCCACCCCCCTACCCCCATTCTTCCCCCTTTCTGTCTTACATCTCCATTTCTCCTCCATCTTTCCCACCTCCCCTACAGCCTCTTGACATCTCGTCCCCCTCCCCCCTCCTGTTTTCGTACTCTGTCACGTCGCCACCTGTTTATACCACCCCCGCCTCACATTCCCCCCCCCCCTTTCCCCCCACCCCGCCCCCCCCCCCCCCCCCCTGCTTACTCACTCCTGTTCACCAAGACTTCTGTTAGGTGACCACTAAAGTCCTTCGCTTAGGAGGCCGCTTCCCCACCGCCTCATCCTTCACCTCCTCCCAATTTAAGCTTCCTCCTCCTCCTCCTCCTCCTCCTCCTCCTCCCTTTCCAGTTTAGCTGAGTTTGTTAGAGAGAGAGAGAGAGGAGAGAGAGAGAGAGAGAGAGAGAACAATGGCTTAGGTCCCCGTTTGATGTCCTTTGCCTCATCGGAAACTCTTGCAGTAAAGTTCCTCTGCTTCCTCTTCCTCCTCCTCCTCCTCCTCCTGGGGGAAGGGGCCATCCTTTCCCTTGTGTACATAATTGCAGGATACCAGAAGGACGTTCATCTCTGAAATGCTAAAACGTTATTGGGGTCCTCACGGAATATTGAAGGAGATGCGAGCGAAAATGCTGTTATTTTTACCTCTCAGATATGAATCATTAGAATGTTTAAGCTTATTTTATCCATTGTTTTAATCAGATTTTATGAAGAATGATTTATTCTGGTATTTACTTATATCTACGATGCTGTTTTGATTTATTTTATGACTTATTCTTAATGAATTTTACAAACTATTTCAGTCCAATCATTAGAATTTTTAGTAAATTTTATCCATTGTTTTAATCAGAGTTCATCAAGAATGATTTATTCTGATATTTGCTCATACCTACGATGCTGTTTTGATCTGTTCCATGATTTATTCATAACGTATTTTACAAACCATTAATAACAATGAATTTGATTTGGAAAGGATTTTTGTTTATTTGCTCGAGTAATATGATTTTGAAATTTTATTGCTATATTTTTTCATTTTAGAATTAGGAATTTTTTTAGTCTTGTACAGATTTGTATATATCCTATTTTAGGTATGTGTTCAGCTTTTTTTACTCAGTGATTTGTATTTGTTATTTGTTATATTTCCTTTTATTAATTATCAGTCCACTTTTAAATGTGGAACAAAGATTTTATAAGATATTTGGTTAATTTATGTCAGATATCAATTTATTTCTTATATGGTGGACAGTTGCTTGAGTGGTGATGGAGAAGAAGGGGCAGAACCACTTGTTTATTTGTGATAATACATACATATATATATATATATAGTATATATATATATATATATATATATATATATATATATATATATATATATCTATATATATATATATATATATATATATGTCTGTGGGTGGCTAGAAATTCAATTATATATATATATATATATATATATATATATATATAGTATATATATATATATATATCTGTGTGTGTGTGTGTGTGTCCAGAAATCCATTAACACTAAAGTAACGTTTTAACTTGAATATTACCTGAACTTTTGCCCTTCGTAAAGTACGTAAGTACATTCCTGTGTATATTTATATAAGTGTGTACCTACCTTTGCAAGTGATCATTAAGTGAATGCCTGTAGTGTACTCTATTCGTACCCTTTACGTACTCCCTTCCCTCTCATTAAGAACCAATACAGAAAATAGCCAAGGGCTTTGCCTCTGCACCACCACCCCCAACCCACCCACCCCATTTCCCAAAGTTTGGTGCCTTTGTGTTTAAAACATCCAGTATTGGTGCTTTGTGCGAAAGCATCATGTTTGAAAAGGTCGGAAGGCAGTGCTTGCTGCGTCACCTTGTGTTCTTTGGCTGTGTGAATCTCTCTCTCTCTCTCTCTCTCTCTCTCTCTCTCTCTCTCTGGGTATCCATAACAGTTGTGGCGCCAGAATACAGAAGATACACATTCCACTATTATCAACTCTCTCTCTCTCTCTCTCTCTCTCTCTCTCTTTAAAGGTCACATACCGACGGCAGTTTCTCTCTGTGTGTCTTTCTCTCTTTCTCTCTCTCAGTGTGTGTGTGTGTGTGTGTGTCTGTGACCTTCTGCCCTACATAATTGTCAGCCCTCGTCAACAGACGCATTTTTAGACTCGTGTCCCTTTGGTATTCTAAGGTACAAGAAACAAAAAACGCACACGTGTAGTTACGAGAACACTTTCCCCCCCTTCCCCTTCCCCTTCCCCTTCCCCTTCCCCTTCTCCTTCCCCACCACTCACCTTTCGAGTGCACTTTCCCCTTCCTTCTTTCACGCCTTCTCCCCTCATTTCTCCTAACCTCCCCCTTCTCCCCTATCCTCCTCCTCCTTCCCCTCCCTTACCTTAGAGGTTTGCTTCTGTAGTGGATGCCCCTCCCTCACTCTCCCTCCCCTTCAATTCCCCTCCTTCCATCCTCCCTTACCACCCCTCCTCCCTTCCCCCTTCCCTCCCCTCCTCCCTCATCTCCCCCCTTCCCCCACTTTGGGTAGGATATCCTTTCGGAATGCAAATGTCAATTGAGTTCTCTGCTTTGCGAAGCGGGTAAGATTAATGCTTGTTTTGAGATACACTGTAGAAAAAATTTCAGGATGGCTTTTTTCTTTTTTTTTATTTTTTTTTTTTCTTTTTTTTTTTTTTTTTTAAGGTCATGAGAAACTTTCATTTTCTCGGAAATTTTTTTTTTCTACGTCGTCTCTTTTTATCTGAGGCTTGATTTCATCTTCCATGTGGTTTACATTGAAAGATGCGATATTTTATGATACCGAAAAACATGAACTCATTATTGATTATATAATGAAAATATGGAAATAATTAGCCTAGTTCTCTAGATTTTTATAGAGGTGGGAGAAAAATTTTTACTCGTCATTTTTACGGGTTTTTTTTCTGTGATATTAATGGCATCTTTGAACTTTCTTTCTCTTATTATAGCCCAACGATATTTTTTTTCTTTATGAAGAATCTTATCTTTGATATTATTTTGAGCTGTTCAGTTGAGAGTCAGGTGAACATCAGTGTTCACAGTAACAATTAAAACACTGTAGAGGAAAAGAACAGTATATTATTATAAGTTCTTACAAATAAGACAACTTGAACATGAATTTTATTGGTTTGGTTTTTTGGATATTATACATAACAGACATGCACATGTATGGAACTAGACAGGAGAGAATAAACATATCAAAATAAAATCAGTTTAAAGTATGATTCCACGTAAAAAAAATGTGTAAACGGAAAACTAAATAAATAAGTAACAATAATAAATAACAAATAATTAAATAATTACTCTATCTCGTTAGAAAAAAAAAGCATTTATTTGTAAGGAAAACAAAATTGATAAGAAATGTAAAAAAATACAAAAAAATTATCCCATCCCACATTTCATTTAGCACTAAGAAATAAATAATCAGCTCGAGGACTTGTGAAATGTATATAATGTATTTGCATGGAGGTGGGGTTGGTGTGAAATTGTCCCTAAACATCCCCGTTGGGGAAATTCAACGCCCCGAGCCTAAGTGGGCGTGAGGGTAACAATGACAAGAGCGTGTAATTAAGCGCGAAATTCGTGTACTCTGCTCTCGTATTGCAGTCGTAGTTAATGGTACGTTTAGCTTCGTGAAGTAGGAGTGTATTTTGTTTTTTTATGATGTTTGTGTGTATGCGTGTGTGTGTGTGTGTGTGTGTGATGGTAGGACTACTGCATTTAGCTATATATGGCCTTTTTGGTCAGTAGTTAAGTATCAATTTTTCAGTGTATTCCGGATTTCGATTTTTTTTTTTTATTTTGTAATAATATTTTATAGTTAAATCTGTTGATTTGAAAGGTTTGGACTGGGTATTTTGATAAGATTTCTTATATATATAATATATATATATATATATATATATATATATATATATATATATAATGTCTTGGGTGTGTGTGTTTATAACTAAATCACAAAAATATGGAACGCAGTGATAATATATATATATATATATTATATATATATATATATATATATATATATATATATATAAACACAAAGTCCACGAAGGAAAGGCCTTTCGACTTCTCGTCCTTTACCTAGCAGTCAGCTGAGTAAAGGACGAGATGTCGAAAGGCCTTTGCAGAATTCCGTTGTTTCTCTTTCCCTCTTGGAATCTGTATGTATGTGTGTATATATATATATATATATATATATATATATATATATATATATATATATATATATAAATGGGCGTGGTTTATGCTGTTGAATAAACATATCATTTACATGCTCAAGGCACATAAATCCCACAAATACAGGTCGCTTTGCACACCAAGTAATATAAGAGTGAAATAAATATATTCCACCCTCAAACTCCGAAAATATGACGAGAGTTTACTCGGGCTCGAAATATAAATACATCACTCCCCACCTCGGTCTTAGGGATGGAAAGCGAACATCTGTTGGAATTAGAGGCGAGAGAGAGAGGGGAGAGAAGAGAGAGAGAGAGAGAGAGAGAGAAAGTGATTTATGGCCCCGTTTCAAACGGGTCGTGCGTGCTCCTGAGGAGTCGCATTTCGGAGATCTTGATAAAGTTTAGGTACGACCTCCAGAGGAAATTGTTGAATGTCCTCCACGACTACGGATCTTCGAAGTTCTTTTCTTCTTCTTCTTCTTCTTCTTCTTCTTCTTCTTCTTCTTCTTCTTCTTAGTGTTTTCTGTCTCTCCTTTCGTGGCGCTGTTATGAGATGGCTTTGAATGCATGTGAGTTCATAGTCTTTCCTTGTTTTATATAATAATAATAATCATAATAATGATAATAATAATAATAAACACAAGAATGGATGTTTTGTAATAATAATAATAATAATAATAATAATAATGATAATAATAAATACAAAATGGATGGTTTGCAATAATAATAATAATATATGCATGTGCCATAGGAGAGAGAGAGAGAGAGAATATTACAAGCATACATATGTATATATAATCATATATATGTGTAAGGATGTACGTATTTATGTATGTTTCAGAAAGAGAGAGAGAGAGAGAGAGAGTTTGCAAAAGAAAGCTAAAGATTACTTAGACCTACAGACGCAGTCAGGCACAAGCCACCAGATCAACGTAAAACTCATCTAAAGACACAAACAGAGAGAGAGAGAGAGAGAGAGAGAGAGAGAGAGAGTTGGCAAAAGGAATTTAAAAGATTGCTTAGACCTATACAGACGCAGTCAGTCACAAGCCACGAGATGAACACAATCACTCGCCTGTTCATCCTCCCACCGAGGAGCATCTTCACCTGATTTCCCTGGACTCGTTAATTCCATCAGGATGGGCTAGAAATCCTGGAGGTTATTGCAGAGGAGGCGCTGGAAGACTTTCGTTTGTTTTTTCAGAGGTGTTTATGTTGTTGTTTATATATATATAATATATAGTATATATATATATATATATATATATATATATATATAATTCCCTGTGGTGGTAGTACTTTTCATGCGGGCGTTTGGGAACTTTGCGTTTGTTTTAGAAGTGATTTCGCCCCGAAGGTTTTCTTTTTTTTTTTTTTAAATCGTTCATTATACTAATTTTTACTTTTGGTTTTGGGTGGTTATGTTAAGTGACTGTTGGTTGGAGCTATTCTCTCTCTCTCTCTCTCTCTCTCTCTCTCTCTCTCTCTCTCTCTCTCTGTATATATATATATATATATATATATATATATATATATATATATATATATATATATGTGTAATATTATATATATATATATATATAATATATATATATATATATATATATGCAGGCATACCATACATACATATATCCATACATCCAGTCCCCATGTATTTTATGTATGTATGATATTTTTTTATGTATGATTATATGTGCATATACTTAAATATTGTTCACATCCCACATGCTTGTAGTAGAGAGAGAGAGAGAGAGAGAGAGAGAGAGAGAGAGAGAGAGAGAGAGAGCCCCCTACATATATCTCTCTCACTCCCATCAAATTATCACCCTCTCTCTCTCTCTCTCTCTCTCTCTCTCTCTCTTCTCTCTCTCATATTCCCTTATTTCAAAACTTCCCACCACTCTAGCCGGAGCCATTGTAGCCCGGAGAAAGAATTTGTCTCCCCCTTTCTTGCAATATCTGAGACACGCCGAAAGTCCTTCGGATGGGGCGCGCGATCGCGCTTTAAAAGCGCATAGTTGGGACGGTGTTTCGCCCTGGAGTCCAGGTGTTAAAAAGAAGAGGGAGAAGAAGATGATAATTAGATTCTTCTTGTCATGTAGTTATTCATGTTTTCTTGAATATCTAGCCTTTGCCGTTTATTATTATTATTATTATTATTATTATTATTATTATTATTATTATTATTATTTTCTGGAAGACGACCTTCGTTAATACAGGTTTGATTGAAAATAATAAGGCTATTTCACCCTCGTTTATTTTGTATAGAAGTTTCTCTATTATTCTTATTACCTGACGTTTTTTTTCTTTGTATTCAAATTGGCTATTAAAACGCCCAATGGGTGAGGGGGCGGGGGAGGTCTCGTGTCAAAAACGTGGTATTTGACACGAATCCCCCATCGAGCGTTTTAATAGCCACTTTGAGTGCAGAAGAAAAGTCGGTAATAAGAAGAATAGAGAAACATCTATACAAAATAAACGAGGCTTAAATAACCATTACTCGCAATATAAAACCTGTATTATTATTATTTATTATTATTATTATACTATTCATTATTATTATTATTATTATTATTAT
The DNA here is from genome assembly GCF_015104395.2 of Macrobrachium nipponense. Lineage (NCBI taxonomy): Eukaryota > Metazoa > Arthropoda > Malacostraca > Decapoda > Palaemonidae > Macrobrachium > Macrobrachium nipponense. The sequence goes on from NC_087220.1 coordinate 62,425,114, forward strand.
TATTATACAGCAGATAATTTCTCTCTCTCTCTCTCTCTCTCTCTCTCTCTCTCTCTCTCTCTATGGCAACATGAAACCCCAACCACCCAAATGAAAAGCGTGACGAGATATGACAAAAGCGAGTGGCATTTTATATATTTTTAATTGCTCTCAAAGGCCGGCCGCTCTGTACAGGCCCAATTGGCGGGTGATAATGAGATTGATGCTGGGAGTACTGTCGTATTTGCTTGCTTGTTTGGTTTTGGTTGCTTGTTTGTTTGTGTTTGTTAGGGTTTTGTGGGAACGCAGATCGGAGCAGCTTATGATAATGTTTGTTTAATATTGTTTGACTTTTCTTATGGTTTACTTAGTTTGAAATATGTGTTCATACTTATTTTATATATATATATATATATATATAGTATATATATATATATGATATATGTTATATATATATATATATATATATATATACATGTAGTATATAATGTATACTAACCATTCACTCTCCAATTCTCACTCCACCTGTCAACTTGCGGGTGAGTTCCCTGTGCGCTACACTTCCAGAATACCGTTTGTGGAAGATTTCAAATTCTTTTAGGACCATCGTTTATATAATTTAATTCGTTAATAGTGATGTAATGAATGATGATGAAGTGATGTATTTTAATGTTTAAGTATTTCGTATTAATGTTATCGCAATTTTGCTGGTTTTAATTTTGTATAATTGTAACCAACATATATAAAAATGAGTATGTAAGAACGCGTTTAGCATTTCGCTAAATAAAAATTGTATAATGATTCTATTTACCTCTTCCATTTGGGAAGGATGACTGTTAGCGACGGAATATTCCCGGAATTAATATTGGCCGGTTGGTGCGCCGATATGCGAACATTTGCAAGTATATATATAATATATTTTTCATAAACAAATTTTTCCGATACGAAATAGATCCCCATTTTCCGGAGTTAAATTATAATATTCGATTTAAAAAGCCAGGACGTATAACCAATTGAAAATCCACGTTTTAAACGAGAGGTCAGATTGAAAACACGCCGGAAATAGGATTAAAAATCCGGGATTCCTACGGACCGGTAACTAAAAGATCAGGCCGTCCGGGAATCGAATCGGGAATATCTAATTCCAGGCCAAATTCGGAGCGGGCCTTACTCTAGGCCTTTGAAGTCTCATATATCAAAAAATTAATGGTAGGAATCTGGTTGGAATTCTTTCCTCTCTCTCTCTCTCTCTCTCTCTCTCTCTCTCTCTCTCTCTCTCTCTCTCTCTGGTCCTTTTCAATTTAGCGAAGGATTAGAGGTCTTGCTAATAAATTTGAGCATTTTTAAACATTTTAATCTTGGGATATCATTTTTACCTTGGCATACGTACATAGTTTTGTATGCATTGACACTCTCTCTCTCTCTCTCTCTCTCTCTCTTTTTTACCCCCCCCCCTCTCTCGTCTCTCTCTCTCGGAAATCTCTCTCTCTCTCTCTATATATATAATATATATATTATATATATATATATATATATTATATATATTATACACATATATATATATATATATATATGTACTTTCCAATATACTTCTCATAGGGGATCTATTGCAGTGGTTACAGACTGATTTACAGTTCAGTCATTACTGACTGGTATAAACTTCGGTAATAATAAAATTATTTGAATTTCAGTAATTACAGAATCATTTACATTTCAATATTTGCAGAGGGATTTAAATTTTAATAATTACATTCACTCATTTGGAAAGAACCCTTCAGTAATTTCAATCCTCTCCACAATACATAACTTATTCATTAATCAAGCCTTTACATTATTCATTGTTGGGTCTTTTACATTATTCAGTCTTATATTATTCATCATTCCGTCGGTACATTTTCATCATTACCCGATCGAGAGATCATGAATGGTGAATCCCTTTCATTCATTATTCACTTTTGTTGGGGAAATGGATAATGAATTATTGGTTGCTCTGTTGATACTGTTTATAAGTTTAGTATAGTTGTTTTGTTTTTTAATTATTCATGTTTTCATTGCATAATGAATGAACATTCTTTTTAGTTTAGTATAGCTGCGGTTTTGTTTGTGTGTTTTTTAGATTATTAATTTTTTCATTGAATAATGAATGTGCATGCTTTATAAGTTTAGTATAGTTTTGTGTGTGTGTGTGTGATTTTTCAATTATTCATCTTTTCATTGAAGAGTGAATGTGTATGCTTTATAAGTTTATTATAGTTTTTTTATTTCTGAGTTATTCATTTTTTCATTGAAAAATGAATGTGCATGCTTTATATGTTTAGTATTGTTTTTTTTTGTGTGTGATTTTTCAATTATTCATTTTTTTCATTGAAAAGTGAATGTTCATGCTTTATAAGTTTAGTATAGTTTTTTTGTGATTTTTCAATAATTTTTCATTGAAAAGTGAATGTTCATGCTTTATAAGTTTAGTATAGTTTTTTTTTTTGTGATTTTTCAATAATTTTTCATTGAATACTGAATGAGTATGGTTATTGCTTTTCATCTGTTAAATGCTATACATTCGTCGTGCGTTTTGTGTTATGGGGTGGATGTGCTGATGGTGAGCTTGTTGCTGTAGGTATATGAAATGGTGCAGATTTGAAATTATTTTGTAATTAGGGCTCAGTGCAAATATTACTCCGTAACCTGGGTAGGTTCTGCACAATTAGACAAGAGTTTCTTGTATTTAAACGATAATTATTTACACACACATATATATATATATATATATATATATATATATATATATATATATATATATATATATATATGTATATATATATATATATATATATATATATATATATATATATATCATATATATATATATATATATATATATATATATATATATAATATATCTATATATACGGGGGGACGAAATTATTATCAACTAAAAATTCCCCTTCGGTGCATATATGAAAATATATCAATTCCGAGGTAGAGCGAATTAGATAATAAAGCACATTTGTAGCTCGAATGATTTTTATGAATCACGGTGATGTGATAGGAGAGAGATAGAGAGAGAGAGAGAGGAGAGAGAGAGAGAGAGAGAGAGAGAGAGTCCTAGATCCCCGGAACTCTTGGGAACTTGGTTGAAAACTGAAATAAATAAAAAAAAATATATAAAAAAAGTGAAAAACACAACCGTTTGTATTGGGTCTGCGGAAAATCTTGGGTGAGTACAAGGCTCCAAATGAAAGGAGAGAAAGGAGAGAAGAGAGGAGAGAGAGACGATAGATGGAGGAGGGAGAGAGCGAGAGAGAGAGGAGAGAACACCGAAAGAGAGAGAGAGAGAGAGACTGTTTCAGGAAATTCAGATATGGAAGGCGGCGGTGACAGGGATTTCTAAGGTAAGAAATTGCTCCTGATGTAAAGGGTTGAAGACCAAGGTTAATCTCTCTCTCTCTCTCTCTCTCTCTCTCTCTCTTTGTCAAACGTTTGTAGGTATTAATAAAAATGTTCTCCACTTTGTATCTTTCAACACGAGTAGAAAAATCCCCCACACCTCTCTCTCTCTCTCGTCTCTCACTCCATCTTATCTCTCTCATCTCCTCTCTCTCTCTCTCTCTCTCTCTCTCTGGTACAGGTGTGCTGGGACCCTCACTGCAGCTTCTGCCACCTGTTGGCTGACAGCCTTTGACATTACCCACAATGCATCTCTCGGAAGACAACAAAAAATAAATAGAAATACTCTCTTGGAATCTCCTTTTGGTGGGAATGTCAAGATCTGGAATAGATATTTTATTTCTCTTTATTTTTTATATTTTTTTTTATATTAGAAAAGTTTTCTGGAATTCTTTTGCTTCGTCGGAAACTTATTTGAAGGTTGGACGCAGAATGTTTCTTTGTTTTTGTATTTGGTGGGGGGAGGGAGGGTTTCATTGCTCTCTCTCTCTCTCTCTCTCTCTCTCTCTCTCTCTCTCTCTCTCTCTCTCTCTCAGTGAGGTACGATATCTTTCTTCCGTGGCAGTGTTTTTTGTTCTTTGTTCTTTTCTTTGAAAGTATTGATTCTTTTTATGGTAAGAAGACTTTGAGTACCTTGTATATGTATCTCTTTAGAGGTTATCAGAGGACCGCTCTCTCTCTCTCTCTCTCTCTCTCTCTCTCTCTCTCTCTCTCTCTCTCTCTCTCGCAACCGCACTCACGCCCAAATGATAATGATACTTAAAGATATGTATCATAAGCAGCATTCATATTACGTGTTAAAAGATTTGGTTATATCCAACGATGGAATAATCCTGGAAGCGTTCCAGGGAGCCACGCCCCCTTCCCCTTCCCCTCCCGTCCTCAGTTCCCCGTGGGGGGACCTGGACTCAGGTCTAGTGGTGGTTTGTGGTGGTTGTGGGGGGGGGGGGGGGGTCCTACCCTCGCGGGAAGTGGACCCCCACAGGCGTAATGAAAGTGATTCAACAGGCGGCGCCCTCCAGCAGGCAAATTACCATTTTCTTTTTCCCCCCGTGGAGATTGTAAGTAAAAGGGGTGAGGGAGGGGTGGGGGAAGGCAAAAGGGGGAGGGGGTGTCACTAAGGTATTATCCCCCTGGAGACGTAAAATCGGTTTGAATCCTAGGGGAATTTCCCTCAGGCTCCCCTCAAGTGAATGTGGGTTTCTTAAAGATAGGGGGGGGGATGTACCCCTACCCCATCCCATCCCCCCCCCTCAACTCCTACCTATCTCCTTCATTTCCCCCTTTTCTTTCCCTTTCTCCTTTCTTTAACTCTTTACTTTCTTTTTTTCTTGGCTCTCTCATTCACTTTCTTTTCTTGGCTTTCTCTTTTTCTGTAGTATTTGCTCTCCTTTCTCTTACCTCTCACCCTTGTCGTATAACTCTCTCTCTCTCTCTCTCTCTCTCTCTCTCTCTCTCTCTCTCTCTCTCTCTCCTCTTTGAATATTTCCAGGTTAAAACATTGAAGGTGAATTAAAATCTCTCTCTCTCTCTCTCTCTCTCTCTCTCTCTCTCTCTCTCTCTCTATATATATATATATATATATATATATTATATATATACATATATATTACATATATATATATATATATATATATATATATATATATATATATATATATTGTACGTACATGTATACATGTATATATTAAGATATATATTGTGCATGTGGGTGTTTTTGTATGTTATAAATACCTCCTCATATTCTTTCTTTCTCCTAATTCCTGGAAAACACAGAAATCAAGCATCATCCAATTAAAACTATAGAGAAAAAGTCTTAAAAGTCTTGTCGTTTAAGAAATAAAAAAAAAAAAAAGTTTCCACCGGACGATCTTGGCCAACAAAGTCAGATTTCGCACGACTTTTATTTTAGCGCCCGAGAAAGTCTTAATTAGGTGCTTCTGCGATGAAGAGCCTCAATAATGAGATTGACGGTCGTCGCCAGAGGATTAAAATAGACATTTTTTAGGTGGATTTTAAAGCGGAAGATTAAATTATGGGTTTGTTTGAGAGGTTCTTTTAACCTCTGGGAAATGTGACGTAAGTAGTATATAATGTGAATAAAGTAATTAACGTATATGAGGATAACAAAAAAATACATGTGTGTATATATATATATATATAATATATATTATATAGAATATATATATAATATATATATATATATATATACACGCATATACTACTCTCCTCTCTCTCGCTCCCTCACTCCTTCTCTTCTTCATCCGCGCTCACTCCTCTCTCCCTCCTCTCTCTCTCTCTCTCTCTCTCTCCTGGGACATAGACAAGGAACACTGCTTCAACCGCCAGATTCCCCTTTACACCCCCAAAAATAAAATTAGATAAAAGATAAACAATGAAAATGAAAACAAAATACTCTTCATACCGATATTTTCGGGGCTCTTTGAGGTCCGATGTGGCCGGATCCGCTTTTAATAGGGGGTCCAAAAGGGTCCAAAAGCTGTAGTTACCGAAACGTAACGAGGTTATTGCTCCCTACCCGTTGTGTTGTATGTGACATTTTGTAAACTTTTTTATTTGTTTATTTATTTATTTATTTATTTATTTTTTGTCATTCGGATGTATCATATTTTCGTCACGGGGTCAAATGGGAAATGATTAGATTATATAATTATTATTAGCGGAGGGGCGAGAAAGAATGGAAGGGTTGCCGATTCGTTGGATGCTTTTTGTTTTTGTTTACGACCAGAATTGGTATTTGTGGCGAATCGGTTATAGAGGCCCGTGAGTGATATGGGGGAAAGTGGATGAGAATAATGGATGGTGGATGGGAATTGGAGTGGAGGGGTTGTGGATAAACTGGACGAAAAGGGAATTACTGAGAATTGGTTCAATCACTCATTCAACATTTCATTCACTCACTCAACCCCGCACTCATTCATTCACTCACTCATTCATCCATTCATTCGCTCACTCACTCAACCTCATTATTAAAAAAAATTAAAAGACATAATTCCCTCCCTGGAATCTGGAATCAGTGGCGCGAGTTCCCCCGATATCAAACCTTGTACCAGGAACTGGATCATGGAATCAGCTAACGAATGTATCCGCTATCGGCTCCGCGGAACGTATTATGGCCCTCTTGGTGTTGTTGTTGTTGTTGTTGTTGAGCTCATTGCCACCCTTGGTGCCTCGTTTTTGCCCAGCATTCTCCGCGCGTTTTAACGGTTATCGATTTCAGCCGATGCAGTGATTACTGTTCTTTGGTTTTTGAAGTTTGCGTTTGGTGCTACGTTGATTGTTGATTGTCTTGCGTTGATGCCAGTTCGTGTTGACCTTGACTTCGATCATAATTTATTTTCATGTTTATAGTTACATTGATTATTCTAACATGATTATTTTTGATTAATTTTTTTTCATGTTTATACTTTCAGTGATTATTCTAACATAATTATTTTTAATTAATTTGTTTTCATGTTTATAGTTTCATTGATTATTCTAACATATTTATTTGTAATTAATTTGTTTTCATGTTTATACTTTCAGTGATTATTCTAACATAATTATTTGTAATTAATTTGTTTTCATGTTTATAGTTACATTGACTATCCTAAAAAATATATATATAATATATTATATATCTAGATATATATATATATATATATATATATATATATATAATATATATATATAAATATATATATATATATTATAAATATATATATATTATATTATATATATATTGATATATATATATATATATATAATATAATTTATATTATATATATATATTCATTTATTTATTTTTTTTTTTTTTAAAGTCACATTGATTATCATAAACGAATTATTTTTAATTAATATTTTTATGTTATACATACATTGATTATCCTAAAAGATACAATTTTTTATCTATTTATTTTCATGTATATAGTTACATTGATTATCCTAAACGAATTATTTTTAATTAATATTTTTATGTTATACATGCATTGATTATCCTAAAAGATACAATTTTTATTTATTTGTTTTCATATATATAATTACATTGATTATCCTAAGCGAATTATTTTTAATTAATATTTTTATGTTTATGGCTACATTAATTATCCCAACATATTTATTTTAAATTAATTTATTTTCATGTTTATAGTTATATTGATTATCATAACAGAATTGTTTTTATTAATTATCTTCATGTTTAGACTTACATTGGTTATCCCGTCAGATGTATTTTTTATTAAATTATTTTCATGTTTATATTTACATTGATTATTATAACATTTTAGTTTTTAATTAATTCATTTTCATGTGTATAGTTACATTGATTATCCTAACAGAATTATTTTTAGTTACATTATTTTCATGTTTATATTTATTTTTATTTGAATTATTTTCATGTTTATAGTTACATTGACTTTCCTAACAGATTTATTTTTAATGAATTTATTTTCATGCTTATAGGTACATTAATTATCCCAACATATTTATTTTCAATTGATTTATTTTCATGTTTAAAGTTACATTGACTATCTTAATATATTTATTTTTAATGAAATTATTTTCATGTTTATAGTTACATTGATTATCCTAATGATATATTTTTTATTAATTATTTTTCATGTTTATAGTTACATTGATTATACCCTAACAGATGTATTTTTAATAAATTAATTTTCGTGTTTATAGTGACATTAATTATCCTAACATATTTATTTTTAATTTGTTTATTTTCACGTTTTAAGTCACAGTAATTATCGTAACAGATATATTTTTTAATTCGTCCATTTTTTAACTTCTATGTAACTCAGTACTCACTCACCTCTCAGGCCTCATTCTCACCCATTACTACTCGCGCAAGACTGCTCGTAATATTTGTTGCAAATCTGCATTGTATGCCAGCAGGATTACCCAAGAAATCTAATTGCGAATTTTTTTAACGAAAACTTGACCCCAAGTGGGTCTTCTGATTGGAGCCAATTGATTAGATTTTGGGACAGACCCGGACGTAACTTTTTGGGGTAAAAGGACCTTTTAAGGGAGGGGTTGGGGGGGAGTGGAAGGCGGTGGTGAATTCGCCTGTAAGATGATTTAATTGCACTTTCAGATGACGTCACTGGCGTAAGTCAAAGTTTTCTGCTTCTTGTGGAATTCTTTTGTTTTTTTCCTGACGTCAATATTTTGTTTTTGCAGGATGTGGATGGAGGGTAGGTGTTGGAGAAGAGGAGGAGGAAGGTGGTGAGAGGGAGAAGTGGAGGAGGAGGAGGGTGATGGGGAGGGAGAAGAGGAAGAGGAGGGTGATGGGGTAGGGATAAGAGGAGGAGGAGGGTGATGGGGGAAGGAGAAGAGGAGGAGGAGGGTGATTGGGGAGGGAGAAGAGGAGGAGGAGGAAGAAGAGAAGAAAAAGGAGGAGGAGGAGGAAGAGGAGGAGAGAGGATAATATAATTCTCATGAAATAAAAGTCTAACTCAGTTTCAGTCGAGAGTTTCACCTGAATTTTCACGAGAGGAAAAATAAATTGATTAATCTTTCAGGTTGGTTCCCCGTTCTCAACAAAACAAACAAATAACAATTAACAGTTAATTAAATGAGTAAATCTTCGCAAAATCAAGTCGTTAAGTTAATGGAGTTGAACGCCTTCGATATATTCAGAAAATACCTCACGATATATTACGACTGTTTTTGCACAAACACGCAAAAGCACATTCGTCTCCACTGCTTGTGTGTGTGAGTCGTTAAGGTTTTTTTTTTTCTTTCTTTTTTTTTTCCTTGAAAGCATATGGCCAAGATCGTTATTTATGTGTTTGTTTTGGAAGAAGTTCCCTTTTTAATATGAAAGAGTTAGGGTTTTTAATGTAATAGATTCATGAATTTAATATACACTGGATTTACATTGGCCACTTAATGTTGCAAGTTTTTTGCATTTTATTTATGTTTTTCCTTTTTCCTAAATAAATATTTCGTCCAAAATTAGGGGATGGCTACAGGGAAACAAATACACACGTGTCACTGTCACATTCATAATTTTAACACCTAAATCATGATTGAGATATTCGCATTAGCTTCTTCATATAGCGCATCTTTTTATTCACTTCACATTTTAAATTCAGATTCTTGCTAATGTAAATATTTATTCAATAAAATCCTTTATGTAAGACTTGAAAATCTCTGGTTTCTGTTTACAATTTTCCCAGAAACATCACATTACCTGCTTCATCCTCCTTCATCTCTCATTCCCTTCATTTTGAAAATCAGAATCTTCCTAATCAATTTTACAAATGTGATTCCATGCTAATGTCAACATCTGTTTGATAATATATATTCCTTATTCGACACTCGAAAGTCTCAATTTTCTGTTGACAGTTTCCCCTGAAACTTTTAAGTTGTCATTCGCTTCACTTCCCGAAATCAGAATCGTGCTAAGGTAAGCTTTCATTCAATAACATTCCTTATTCGCAACTGAAGATCCTGTTACTTTCCTCCCATTTTTCCAGTTTTCCTTCTCTTTTCCAGCTTTCCATTCCCCTTTTCCAGTTTTCCTTCCGTTTTTCCAGTATTCCTTCCCTTATCCTTCCCTTATCCAGTTTTCCTTCCCTTTTCCAGTTTTCTTTCCCTTTTCCAGTTTTCCTTCCCTTTTCCAGTTTTTCTTCCTTTATCCAGTTTTTCTTCCCCTTTCCAGTTTTCCATCCCTTTTTCCAGTTTTCCTTTCCCCTTTTCCAGTTTTCCTTCCCTTTTCCAGAATTCCTTCTCTTATCCTTCCCTTATCCAGTTTTTCTTCCCTTTTCCAGTTATCCTTCCCTTTTTCCAGTATTCCTTCCCTTATCCAGTTTTCCTTCCCTTTTCCAGTTTTCCTTCCCCGTTCCAGTTTTCCTACCCCTTTTCCAGTTTCTCTTCCCTTATCCAGTTTTCCTTCCCTTTTTCCAGTTTTCCTTCCCCTTTTCCAGTTTTCATTCACTTCCCCTTTTCCAGTTTTCCATTATTCATGGATCTGATAAGCACTTGCCGTCTCACGAGATCCAAGTCGAGATTTAGATAAGATTTTGTAAATAAATTTCTTTTTTAACTTTCTGTATAAAGATTCCAGTGATAGAGGAGGATCTTACTTTTTTCCATGTAGAGGAATATAGTTCCCGCAAAAGGTCCGTTTTTATACGTCGTAGTCACGTGTTTGATAGGCGATTTTTATATGAATTACCTTTATATATTTTACTATAGATTGTGGCAAGTTTGTAGTCAGATTTTCTTATATTTTATAGGCGAATTTTGTATGAGATATTCCTGCGTTTAATAGGTGTTTATTTGACATATTCCCATATTTTATAGGCGAGCTTTATATGATATAATCTTGTATTTTATATGCGAGTATTATATAAAATATTCCTGGATTTTGTAGACGAGTTTTATATGACTTATTCTTGTATTTTATAGGCGATTTTTATATGACATAGTCCTGAATTTTATAGATAGAGTTTTTATGACATTTCTGGATATTATAGGCGAGTTATATCTGACATAATCTTGGATTTTGTACGCGAGTTTTATATAGATACTCCTATATTCTACAATATTTAAACGCGAGTTTTATATGAATATTCCTTTATTTTATAGGCGTGTTTTATATCAATAATCGTACATTTTACTATATAGGTACCTAGTATATCTTAGAGACATGCGTTGTATGACATATTCCTATATATATAGGCAAGGTATATATATATATATATATATATATATATATATATATATATATATATATATATATATATATATATATATATATATATATATATATATATATATATATATATATATATATATATATATATATATATATATATATATATATATTCCTGTATTTTATAGGCCAGTTTTTTTTAATGCTTTCCAACGCCCAAACCTGTTTAATCAAAATTCACGTCTCCTAATTGTTTTTTATTTCCTTCTACTAATACTCCTCCTTCAAACCATCTCCCTCCTCCTCCTTCCTCTCCTGCCTCCTCCCAAACCACTCCTCGCTCTCTTCCTCCTCCTTCCTTCCTCCTCCTCCTCCTCTCCTCCTCCTCCTTCCTCCTCTATTGTCTATGTTTCCATCTCAGTTTCCGGTGTTTGTTTTCGTGTTTGTCCTCGTGTTTGTTTTTCTTGCACGAGAATGAACTTCTGTGTTTGTTCACGGATACCGTTGGCCTTTTCATTTTTCGACAGCCCCCCCCCCCCACCCCCCCCCCCCCCCCCCCCCGTTGACTTGTTTGTTGAGAAGTGGTCGGGGCGGAGGGGGGGGGGGATGTGGGGGAGTTCCTGCATATTACTAGAAGGAGTATGTATTTATGTATATGTGTAATATTATATATGCATACACTTATATATACATGCATATACATATATGCGTGTATATAAAATTGTATAAATGTATATATACGGATATAATTATGTATATACATATATATATATATTCTCTCCTCAATATCTCTCTCTCTCTCTCTCTCTCTCTCTCTCTCTCTCTCTCTCTCTCTCTATCTCCCTCTCTCTCTCTCTACTCTCTCTCTCTCTCTCTCTCTCTCTCTCTCTCTCTCTCTCTCTCTTCTCTGTATATAATATTATATAGATATATATATAAATATAGAGATATATATATATATTATATATTATATATATATATATATATCTATATATATTGGTTTTTTATATATTTATCTTTTGATACGTGCCACAGATTTAACAAAGAAATAGGAAATATTTTCACCATTTTCTAACAAAAGCATTTCAACTCACAATAACAAATTGAATAACGTTTTCACTTTGTAAAAATATTTATCTAAGATTTAATTAAGGCCAAATCACACAAAAAATGAGAGATAAATAAACTGAAGCTTACACCTGTCCTCCTTCTTTCACATCAATTAACCTCACAGGTGCGAACAGGTGTCAGTGAGTTCGTGGAAATCAGGCAGATGTGTTGTTGGCTAATAACCATAATGGGGGTACCTATTGGGCTAACGCCACTCCATGCGGACTCCATGGGTCGTGCATAGATGACTATTTGAGTTAATTTTACCCACATCTCTCTCTCTCTCTCTCTCTCTCTCTCTCTCTCTCTCTCTCTCTCTCTCTCTTTCGTTTGTCGATGCGAAGAATAGAAAATCAATTATGTATTTAAAAAATAGTTGTGGTAACAAAGTGTCATTATATGACTCACGTAAATAAATATATATATATATATATATATATATATATATATATATATATAATATAAACATATCTATAAATATAAATTTATTTATTATAATATATATATATATATTTTATAGATATATATGTGTATAGATATGTATATATTATATATATATATATTTTATTATATATTAATATAAAACTTAGCCTTATCCTTTACACATCAATAATATGAATGTGTATTTTATTATTCCCAAATCTTACTCAGACTCCACAAAATCGTATTAGGTAAATGTGCGTATATAAAAATATACAATAAACCACAAAAAACGACCCCATTTTTCTCACATCACGCTCATAAATATACATAAGCATAAATATACATAATCCCGTACCTCCTAGCATTACCGATGTTTAACATACCATTTGTTTACAAATAATAAGCCCCTCTCCCTCCCTCCCTCCCTCCCTCCTGGATGGTCCCGCCCCCACTGAGGTTCTCTGCCCACTCCTCCCCCTCCAACCCCCATCGTGAGGTTTCCATCATAAGATCAACAATCGGTTCGTAGAAGGCAAGCATATGTCAAATATGTCAAGTCACTATAACGGGGTTTGTTTACATTAAAGGTCACATTTTATTCATTCCGGTTTAAGTACTGGCGTTCAGTACTGTTATATTGTTTTCTGTTTTCCTCTTTTGGCCTAAGTTGTTTGCTTATCGTTAACTAATGTTTAGGTCGTCCAGCGTCTTACGATTGTATTAAGTATATCTTAGTTTTACCAGATCACTGAGCTGAGCTGATTAACAGCTCTCCTAGGGATGGCCCGAAGGATTAGATATTTTTACGTGGCTAGGAACCAATTGGTCACCTAGCACCGGGACCCTACAGCTTCTTGTGGGATCCGAACCACATTATAGCGAGAAATTAATTTCTATCACCAGAAATAAATTCCTCTGATTCTACGTTGGCCGCTCCGAGAATCGAACTTCGAAAACCACCCGTCCAACGAGGAACATTACGATTGTATTGTGTTGGTGTTAAATAATTCTGTATTTAGACGTTTTTCAGTATAAAATTATTGGTAAAAAGATTCAAAAATGGTTAAGTGAATGCATTATATATATATATATATATATATATATATATATATATATATATATATATATACTATATATATATATTTGTGAAATTATTTATACTAATATGTATAATGAATGTACTTTTCATAGTGGAATGAAACAATATAAATATAAATAAATCTGGTTCGTAGCTCAGTCAGGTCAAAATCCTCCTCCGTTACCGTCAAGAAACATATTACTATCATCAACATTTACGTTTTAAAAAAAGAAAGTGAAGAAAGCAAAAAAAAAAAATAATAAAGAAAGCCCAAAACCAGAGAAAGCGTAACCGCAGAAGAAGAAGAAAAAGAAGAAAAAACTCCTTAGTGGTGTAGGAAGTCACAATAGGGCCTTTTAGCCTCTCTTGGGGAAAGGGGTAAGGGCGAGGGTTAGTGGGTGGGTGGGGCTTAGGGCTTAGGGGGAGGAGCGAGGGGGCGGGGTCTGAGAGCCTTAGTATGAGAAAAGCTGGCCCACGGCTAATCTTGACTTCGAGGCTGCATGAACGGTGTTCTTGTCCTTGTTTTTTTCTTCTTCTTCTTTTTGTCGGGATTAGCTGAGAGTTGGACCCTAGTGGGTTCGATCAGTGGAACAGCTTTCTGTTACTTTGATATTTGCAATATTTATATTAATTTATGTTTGATTGTTCGCTTTTGCAATGTATTTTGCAATGCTTAGATCGTTCGACAAATATGATTGTTTTTTGCGTTTTGCATGTATAAAAATATTTACTTAAATTTATGTATACTTGCACAAAGCTTTACACACTTAGATTTGTGTATCTTTGCACATTGATTCGTATACTTAAATTTAGTTTTATATCCTGATGTTTCAATTTCGTTTATTTTTATGTTTTTAAACAGTGTGTTTATTACATTTTATATACTACATTTAGTAAATATTTGTTCATTTATTTTGTTACCATTTTTATTAAACTCTTACCTGGCTGCATTTCTATTTCATTATGAGTCATATCAGTTAATTTAACGATTTTAACTTAGATCTAAATCATTGACTTCTCACTTATTATCCGTCGCTTAATCACTTGCTAAACGATAATGGAAACCATCCAGCCAGCAACCGCCACTGGTAGGACCTCCGAAAAGATGGGTCGTCCCCATTTCCCATAATACGCCCACCGAAATCATTCCTTCCACCACCCCCGCAGTCCAAAGCCCACCATAGCAGAATGAGGGCGGAAGCCATACGGGCGTGTGGGTGATTTCCTCAAATGAGATTCTTTCCCCCTCGCATAAACATAGATCATTCCTTGGCAATTTCCTGTGGAAAGGAAGGGCTTTGCCATTTAGGAGAGAGAGAGAGAGAGAGAGAGCAAAATATTAAACTGTAAACGAATTGTGATTTTAGGCATGCATCGATTAATTATGTAAATAAAACACAGGCACACGAGAAGGAATATTGAGAGAGAGAGAGAGAGAGAGAAATATATTTCTGATTTTTTTCATAAAACTGGATAGAGAGAGAGAGAGAGAGAGAGAGAGAGAGAGAGAGAGAGGAGAGAGAGAGAGAGAGAGAACTTGTGATTGCAATGTATTGTTACAAGCCTTCTCGTTGAGAGAGAGAGAGAGAGTGTGTGTAGTTGGGGTTGTGATTGCAATGTATCGCTGTACCGGTTCTCGTTAGTTCCAACATTTCCCGTAAAGACACGGAGAGAGAGAGAGAAGGAGGGGCGGCTAATGAATGCAGTGTATTTTACAAACATTTTCAAGTTTTTTTTTTTTTCCAAACGTTGGAATTTTTGCTGGACAGACATCTGAGGAAACTTTAGGAGGAAGTATGAGGTAGGACCACATGTGTTTTTAGAAGGTACGTAAGCTTTATTGCGGGGGGGGGGAGCTCTCTCTCTCTCTCTCTCTCTCTCATCTCCTTTTCTCGTCTCTCCTCCGCTCTCTCTCCTCTGATATCTCTCTCTCTCTCTATCTAGTATATATATATATAATAATATTATATTAATATATATATAT
The DNA here is from genome assembly GCF_015104395.2 of Macrobrachium nipponense. Taxonomy (NCBI): domain Eukaryota; kingdom Metazoa; phylum Arthropoda; class Malacostraca; order Decapoda; family Palaemonidae; genus Macrobrachium; species Macrobrachium nipponense. The sequence continues at coordinate 62,440,804 of NC_087220.1, forward strand.
ATATTATATATAGATTATACATAGATGTATGGTTTTATCGCTTAATCGGGGAGTGAGCCTCCTCCAACCTCCAACCTAGTTTGTTGTTGTTGTTTTTGTTGTTGTTGGGTTAGGAAAAGTCTGTGGAGAAGCCTAAAATGGTCTGAAAAAAATGTTTCGTGCTGAGTTAAAGAGACAGGAATTTTAGGATAGGATATTTGCGATTTATTTATTAGAATGAAAAAGTAAAAAATAATGTTCATGTTAAACAGTACAGAACAATTACTTCTAATAAAATATAGAGTATTTGTTTTAATTTTCGTTGATGAAGCAATGATCTATTTGATAGCAGATTTTTAGCACGTTGTAATTTACATTGTTAGGAGTATAATGTTTACAACTTATGTCTGAGGGGAAACTCTTGCGCACGTCCCGAGTAAGCTGGAGGTCGGATCACGCTTTCTAATATTTTGGAGTGGAAATGAACGCTTTCAAACGAGTCTAGTTTTTCCCTCACAAATTCCGCAAAAAATAAAATGAAACATTACAAAGTCAAATTGAATTTTAGGTAAGCTCTCCTGTGATACATTAGAATTCCTCAAATTCCTGAAAAATTCCGCAAAAAAAAAAATGAAACATTAACAAAGCCGAATAGAATTTTAGGTAAGTTCTCCTGTGATACATTAGAATTCCTCAAATTCCTCAAAAATTCCGCAAAAAAAAATGAAACATTAACAAAGCCGAATAGAATTTTAGGTAAGGTCTCCTGTGATACTTTAGAATTCCTCAAATTCCTCAAAAAAATTCCGCAAAACAAAACAAAATTGAAACATTAACAAAGCCAAATAGATTTTTAGGTAAGTTCTCCCCCGATCTATTAGAATTCCCCAAATTCCTCGAAAATTCCGCGCCGCGTCGTCCGTCCGCCATCGAAAAAATGGTGATTTGCAATGGGGCCATTAAAATGATTTGTGCCGCTCCGCACTTTTGTGGGGCCGGACATCGCCCCGTCAGGTAATTCGGGAGACAGACAGCCCCCCCCCCCCTCCCCCCCCCCCCCCCCCCCCCCCCCCCCCCCCTCCGTTTTGAATGATGGGACTCGTTCATCGTTAATCGCTCTTAAATCATCGGTAAATGCCTTGCACACCGTTTGCATTGATTGTTTGTTTGCTTCTTTTTTTTTTTCATTATTCATTCGCGATTAGGTGCATCACATAAAAGCGTAAGCTGTTTTTTCATGCGGTAATCACGAGCTGTCCTACGCTTAGAATATGATTTATTTTCACTTCAGCTTCAAATTACACAAAGCATTAATTGTTCATGACACAAAGTATGAACGTAGTTTTATTTACTCTTCTAAAGAAACAAAGTCCCATGACACAAAAGCTCCGACGTCACAGTGTTAATTCTCACTGCATATTTCATTGCCTTCCCATCACACAAAGCAGTAATTGTGTCCCAGTTTTTTGACATCATATACAATAATTCACACACAAAGCACCAGCTCACACACACAACATCGCTTCACATTTCCCACAAGCCTTTATTTTGCATTCCTTACACACTAATCACTTGCACTACGCATTTCTCTCCCACACACAAAGTAACAATATATCCCTCTCTATACACAAATCAGTCTCCCCTATCTCTTCACATCAAAGCATCCCTTCCCTCAACCCTTTCCCTTATACACAAAGCATTACCTTCCCGTCACACTGCGCATTTCTCTCCTACACACAAAGTATCATCAAAATAGATATATCCATCTCTGCACAAACTTATCTCTCTCATATAATCACATCAAAGCCTCCCTTCGCCCTACACACAAAGCATTAACTTCCCCTCACACTGCACATTTCTCTCCTACACACGAAGTATCATCAAAATAAATATATCCATCTCTATACACAAACCAATCTCCCTCATATCATCACATCAAAGCTTCCCTTCTCTCCTTCCCCCCAACCCCCCTCAAACCCTTCACCTACACACAACACATTAACTTCCCCTCACATTGCACATTTCTCTCCTACACACAAAGTATCATCAAAATAAACATATCCATCTCTGTCACAAACCAATCTCCCTCATATCATCACATCAAAGCCTCAATTCTTCCATCGCCCCTTCTTCCCTCCACAACCCCTTCCCCTACACACAAAGCATTAACTTCCCCCATCACAATAAGCCGGGGGAAAAACATCACTCCGAGCAATTGTTTGCCAAGATAGCTCTGCTATTTGTCATCGCCAGGGCAATTTGTAACATAGAAAAGGCTTTTTTTTTTTCTTTTTTTTTTTTTTTTTTTTGTCGGAGTTCCCGGATGCTGTTTAGTTTAAAGTTGAGAGGTTACTCCTCTGGCGAGTGGAGCGATGGGTGACCGATACTCGTTACTGATATAACTTTTTTTGTGGGGGGGGGGGGGGGGGACGTGGGGGGGTGGTAGGAAGGTGGGTCGTTGTGGATGTAGTTATCGACAACAAATTTTTTTCTATATTTATTTATTTTTTGGAATGGGTCGGTTTGCATAAAGATGTTATTGTTAAAATGAATTTTACTGGTGAATATATACAGATGTATATATATGTTTGTGTCTATTATATATATATATATAATTATACTATAATATATATATCTCCACATATATATATGCAGATATACAACAGAAAGACAATTTAACTAAAATCAGAGGCAAAAAGAGAGAGACCTTACCTTACCTTACCTTACAGTTCGTTCGGGTTGCCCCAGGTCCCTCAGTGTGAGGCGCCTCTAATGTCTACCAGAGAGTTGCTAGTACATCTTCCGGTATATTTTGCATCTTCCAATCTTGGATGGTCTGGGATGCAGTTTAGATATTTGTCGAGCTTATTCTTAAACACATCTACGCTCACTCCTGATATATTCCTCAGATGAGCTGGCAACGCATTGAATAGACGCTGCATTATCGATGCTGGTGCGTAGTGTATTAATGTCCTGTGTGCTTTCCTTATTTTTCCTGGTATAGTTTTGGGCACTATTAATCTCTGCTTGCTCTTTCTGATATTTTTAGTTTCCATGATATTTTCTGTTATTCCTTCTATCTGTTTCCATGCCTGAATTATCATGTAGCGTTCTCTTCTCCTTTCTAGACTATATAATTTTAAGGATTGTAGTCTTTTCCAGTAGTCTAGGTCCTTAACTTCTTCTATTCTAGCTGTAAAGGACCTTTGTACGCTCTCTATTTGTGCAATATCCTTTTGATAGTGTGGGTACCATATCATATTGCAATATTCAAGTGGACTACGAACATATGTTTTATAAAGCATAATCATGTGTTCAGCTTTTCTTGTTTTGAAGTGCCGTAACAACATTCCCATTTTTGCTTTACATTTTGCCAAAAGAATTGCTATTTGATCATTGCATAACATGTTCCTATTCATCATCACACCAAGGTCTTTAACTGCTTCCTTATTTGTGATTGTCTCATTATTAGGTCCCCTATATGCATATAGCTTTCCTTCTCTGTCTCCATAATTTATTGATTCAAATTTATCAGAGTTAAATACCATCCTATTTTCCTCTGCCCAATCATATACTTTGTTAAGGTCTCTTTGTAGAGCGTTCCTATCTTCATCACAAGTAATTTCTCTACTTATTCTTGTGTCATCAGCGAAACTACTCACTACCGAATCCTTAACATTACTGTCTATGTCTTCAATCATAATAACAAACAATATTGCAGCTAGCACCGTACCTTGTGGCACACCGGATATTACCTTGGTTTCATCCGATTTCTCATCGTTTGCAATAACTATCTGTTTTCTGTTGTGTAAAAATTCTTTTAACCATCTTCTACTTTATCTACGATATTGTGTTTTCTAATTTTCTTTGCTAATATATTATGGTCTACTTTGTCAAAAGCTTTTGCTAAGTCTAGATAAACCACATCTGTTTCATTTCCGCTTTTCATATTTTTGAATATGTTCCACGGTGGACTAACAGTTGGGTTTGTGTACTTTTTCCGGGTACGAACCGTGTTGTCCTATATTAAACAAATTATTTTTTATTAAATGTTTCATAATATTTTTCTTCATTACCCTTTCATACACTTTCATAATATGTGATGTTAGACTCACAGGTCCCTATAATTACTTGCCTCAAGTCTTGATCCACTTTTGAAAGTAGGGGTGATATATGCTAATTTGTGCTCATCATAAATCTTGCCTGTATCTACACTTTGTCTTAATAATATTGCAAGTGGCTTTGCGATAGAATGAACTACTTTCTTTAACAAAATAGCAGGGATTCCATCAGGCCCTGCAGCAGCTCCATTTTTAATTTCATTAATTGCCTGCACAATATCAGCTTCATTAATTTCTATGTCAGCTAAATATTCACTATTTTCGTCCCTTACTTCTATATCATTATCTTCATTATCTATTTCTGTTCTAGGGGTGAATTCTCTCTTATATCGTCTGCCAGTATGTTGCAAATTTCCTTTTTTCATTCGTTAATCTCCCTTCAATTCTCAGAGGGCCTATTCTATTCTTCTTTTATTCATCTTCTTCGCATATGAGTATAATAGTTTGGGGTTTTGCTTGATATTTAATAGGGTTTTTTCTTCCAATTCCCGTTTTTCATTTTCTTTTGATTGTATAATCTTTGTTCTGCATTTTCTATCTTACTTTTTAGTTATATAACTTTCCATGCATTTTTTCCTTTTGCAAGACCTTTTTTCCACTTCTGATTTTCTGGAACAAGATCCTTCTGTCTCTTGGGTATGCCATGAATGATGTTTACTTTTCTTCTTCGGTATATATATCCACTATTTTCTCCAATATTTTTATATAATATCTCCGTATTTACCCTTATGTCATCACTTACGAAAATGTTATCCCAATCTTTGTTTAATTCTTCATTTATTTCTGACCATTTTATATTTTTACTGTAGAAGGTGTATTTTCCATATCCTTCCCACTTTTTCATTTCTTGCTTATCTCTGTTTTCACTTGCTTTGAATGAACTGTTAATTCTATGACATTATGGTCTGAAATACTCGCATTATAAACTATTATTTCTTTAACATAATCATCTCGTTCACAAAATACTAGGTCTAAAGTATTTTCCTTTCTTGTTGGCAGGTGATTTATTTGTTGAATGTTGTATTCTAGTAGCATATCTAATAGCTTTTCAAATTGCCTCTTATCTTCTGCACTACTATTACTCTCTTTTTTATATGTATAAGTACAACCACAATCTCCTATTCGTTCTTTCCATTCTACGAAAGGAAAGTTGAAGTCACCAGATAGGAGAATAGTCCAGTCCTTGTGATTTCTACATATATCATCCAATTTTTCAATTATTAAGTCAAACTCTTTAGTATTAGGAGGTCTATATATTACTATGTTCATCAATTTTCAGATTCAAATTCTACCGCTATTAGTTCACATTCTGAGTTACTATATTTCTCATATATTTTTCCTTGTTTTTTGTCTTTCCCATATATTGCGGTTCCCCCTTGATTCCTATTTTTTTATCTGATCTATAAGTTTGGAACCCTTTTATTTGATCATCATTCCCAGTCTCTTTGGGAATACCAGGTTTCACTTATATTCATTATATCTATTTTCTTTTCAATTTGGGTTAGTTCTTCTAAGTACTCTATTTTTCTTTTTGAGTTACTCGTAACTAAACCCTGCGCATTCATCACTATGATGGTTTGCGTGTTTTCTCCTTCATTTAATAATGGTAGTAATAAGGATTTTCCCATGTCTCTTCCTTTTGTTCATGTTATTGTTGTTTCCTTTTTGTCATTTCCAGAAATTCTGACATTAAAATCCAACTTTTCCATAATATTTGATCTTCTTCATCATAATTATTCATTTTGTGTCTGAATCTGCAATTTTCTCCTTTCCGTTTCTGCAATATCCTCTTGCATAATAAATACAGTTATTATCTCTTGAGTAGAATTTCGGAGCTGATGCTTTGAAATTTTTTGCTGACACCTCTGCATATCTCATTGGTGGTTTGCTTTTCTCTTTTACCTGATATTCTTGATTTCTCTCTTTATTTGTTTCTTTCTTATTTTGGATTTTATTACTTGGTTGGTTATTTATTTGATTATGATTCATGGCTACAGGGTGCATATATTTGCAGAGAGAGAGAGAGAGAGAGCTTTTGTTCATGGAAGTAGGAGTATATGTATATTAGGATTAATGATTTGTTCCCCCGTCCGTACCGTAGACCCTCGTCGCTTTTGTATGCTCAGACCTTAATTAGTTTTTCGTCTGAATTTTTTACGGCGTTTCCCAGGAAGTGGAGATTGGTGTTTATTGAGTGTTCCTGAAGGTTGGGTATCAGAAATGCATAGAAATTCTCTCTCTCTCTCTCTCTCTCTCTCTCTCTCTCTCTCTCTCTCTCTCTCTCTTGCTTGCCATTTCTAAACCTCATTATCTCCTAACCTTCTCTCTCTCTCTCTCTCTAATCATTTCTAAGCCTCATTATCGCCTAACCTCTCCTTTCTCTCTCTCTCTAAACCTCATTATCTCCTAACCCTCTCTCTCTAATTATTTCTAAGCCTCATTATCGCATAACGCCCTCGCTCTCTCTCTCTCTCTCTCTCTCTCTCTCTCTCTCTCTCTCTCTCTCTCTCTCTCATCTTCTTCTTCTTCTTTTTTCGGGGAGTTGTACATTCGCCTCGTTAAGATCTCGACTTGTTTTGAAGTGTTTTTAAGTCTGTGACTTTCAGCAGACTTCACCTTTTCTCTCTCCACGTTTTTTTATTATTTTACTTCCCTGTGTTCACTCCCTCGTCTTATTTTTGCTTTATTGTACTTCTCTTTACGTGAGAGCACTCAGTTGTTGTGGTCTTTTCTATTGATACGTCTTTATTATAGTGTGACACTATCAGTTCTCCAATTAATTACTAGATGATTCTTGTTTTACCCTTTTGATCATTTTTCTCCATGAATGATTGCTGTAGTCATGACAGATTGATGATGGAGCCTACCCCAATGAAAACCTAAATTAAAATGACAAAATTTCATGTACTTTTTCATTTGTGATTTTTGTATAAATGGTGGGTCATGCAGAGTAGAATGGTGTCTAGGATTTAAGAAACGGGTTTTCCTTTTTTGGCTGAGCTAGTTACTCTTTCTACTTTCTGAAGGTTTTTGTCCAACTGGAGACTTTCACAGCCAGTCTCTCCCATAACCTTTCACCCCAGACTTTCACTGCCTCATAAACCCCGACAAACTCTCGAAAACTTTCACCTTTTACAAAATTTCAGTGCCTCACAAACTCACGAAGTTTCGAGCTTTCACCTTTAAAAAACTTTCACATACTCACGAACTTTCGAAAACGTTCAACTTTCACTGCCACTTTCACTACCCCACTTTCAACCCCCGGTGACCACTTTCACTGCCTCACAAACTTTCACGGCCATATAGAACCTTTCCCATACCCCTATCTCATCCACCCCCTCCCCCAAGGTTTAGCAACACAAACCCTACCCACTTTTTCTCCCCCCACTCCCCATTATCTCTATTTCCCCACTCCTCCCCTTCCCCTATTTTCCTCGGAGAGGCAAGACGGCGAAATTTCGTATAAGCCCACCTCTCTCCTTCCCACCATCTCCGAGTCCCCTGTCCCCCCCAGCCCCCCCCCCCGCCCCCCCCCCCCCGCCCCATCGACGAAATCCCGTATAAGCTCGAAAGTGAAAAGTTGGTCTGATCGTTTATTAATGTTCCCAGTCGGTTCGTATGGTAATGTGACTTTCTTATGGGAGGGATAATACAAGGGGAAGTGGGATAATTGAGAGAGAGAGAGAGAGAGAGAGAGAGAGAGAGAGAGAGAGAGAGAGAGAGAGAGAGAGAGAGAGCTTAACCTGATTTTTTATATTCAATTTTATTTTGATCATTTTTGTGTGGCTAATGTACCGGCTAGTTTGAAATCAATTATGTTATTATTATTATTTTTTTTTTTTTTTTTTTGCTCTATCACAGTCTCCAATTCGACTGGGTGGTATTTATAGTGTGGGGTTCCGGGTTGCATCCTGCCTCCTTAGGAGTCCATCACTCTTCTTACTATGTGCGCCGTTTCTAGGGATCACACTCTTCTGCATGAGTCCTGGAGCTACTTCAGCCTTTAGTTTTTCTAGATTCCTTTTCAGGGATCTTGGGATCGTGCCTAGTGCTCCTATGATTATGGGTACGATTTCCACTGGCATATACCATATCCTTCTTATTTCTATTTTCAAGTCTTGATACTTATCCATTTTTTTCTCCCTCCTTCTCTCAACTTCACTGGGGTGTCCCATGGTATTGCGACATCAATGAGTGATACTTTCTTCTTGACTTTGTCAATCAACGTCACGTCTGGTCTGTTTGCACGTATCACCCTATCCGTTCTGATACCATAGTCCCACAGGATCTTTGCCTGATCGTTTTCTATCACTCCCTCAGGTTGGTGCTCGTACCACTTATTACTGCAAGGTAGCTGATGTTTCTTGCACAGGCTCCAGTGGAGGGCGTTTATTATTATTATTATTTTATTATTATTATTATTATTATTATTATTATTATTATTATTATTATTATTATTATTCTTTATTCCTCCTTACTACTCCTTTTCTCTCTTATCTTTATCGAATAAGAAAATCTAAAGAAAGATTCTTATTCCCTCTGCCCCATTCTTTTCCTCACTTACGAGGTTGTTACCCGTTTGTAAAGAACTTTATCTCTCTCTCTCTCTCTCTCTCTCTCTCTCTCTCTCCCCCACTGTGTTGCGGAAAAAGGAATTGCACATTTTCCTTTCGGATAATGGGGTTTCGACCCTGTCATGAAATCTTTCTCATAGGAAACGCATTGAGACAATTTTCTCTCCCGATTCTTTTTAAAAGATTTGTACGTATTCAAACCCTCCTGCATTTCTTTCTGTTTTTTCCTTTAGGCGGGGAGGTGTTCTTTGTCCTCTCTGAGGAAGTTTGCTGTGTTTTTTCTTGGAATTGGAATTTTTTTTTTTTTTTTGGATTTTGTACAGTCGGGCACAAAAGTGTTGACATACTGACTTGCGTTTCTTGATGTCATGTTTTATTTTTTTATTTTTATTTTTTTTATTTTTTTTTACGTATTCAACCCTCTCTGATTTCTTCTTTTTTTTCCTCAAAGGAGGTATTTTGTTCTCCTGAAAGGTATTTGCAAGGTTATTTCTTTGAATTGGAGTTTTTTTTTTGGAGGGGGTGGGATTGGGGGTTGGATTGTGTACAGTCAGCCACAAAAGTGTTGACTTCCCTACTTTTGTTTCATGATGTCGTGTTGTATGAACCCAGAATATTTTGTAACGGCCATCTAATTAGTTTATCTGAAACCTGAAACATTTTATGATAGCATTAGTTTTATCTGTATCATATTTCTTTGTTATGAACTTAGAATCCATTTATTTGGACTTGCAATCATACTATATAAACCTAGAATTGCTTCATATGAATCTAGAATCATCGTATATCCAATGAGGTTCAGAATTTTTTTGGGGGGTTATAATGTAATTTTAAAAATACCCAAATGTAGTAATACCAGTGAAAATCTACGAGGAACGCGGAGTTCATTGCATCCTGATAATTATGATCTTTTAGCCTTATAATTTAGGAGTATAGTGTGTGTGTATGTATGTATGTATGTATGTTTGTATATGCATAATATATATATATATATACATACATACACACACATGCACGAGGTACCACTGCAGGCAAGTGCATTATTTAAAGTCAATTTTTGTCGCAAGAGCGCACTCGAAAGCACATGTTATTTTGCCTGAGTCGGAATTTTCACATGGCATTTTGCGACATTTTGTCGACGCTCCTTTTGATGCTTCGTATTGCCTTTGTGCCTGGAAAAAGTCTTCGGTGATATTTCGAAAAGTGAATATCTTTTTATTTATTTTTTTCCTAACGTCACAATGGCCGTGATATGATGATGGCCCTTTTTAGGAAGGTAGCGACTTGGCTCTTAAAAAAAACGTTTCCCGGTTCCGGGACGGTTTTTACTCTCTCTCTCTCTCTCTCTCTCTCTCTCTCTCTCTCTCTCTCTCTCTCTCTCTCTCCTGACTGTTTATAGTTCTCCTTACTAAATCCGTTTTTATTCAAACCCCCCTCTCTTTCCTTTCCTCTACTTACCTTCTCACTTGACTGTTTATACCTCTTACTAAATTCGTTTTTAATCAAACACCCCCTTCTCTCTCTCTCTCTCTCTCTCTCTCTCTCTCTCTCTCTCTCTCTCTCTCTCTCTCTCTCCTATTCACTTTAATTATTGAAGAGGCAACAAGATGGATCAGCGATTCATCTGAATCAGTAAATAACTAAAAAGTGAGTTAAGTGAGGAAACAGCGATGAAAAAAGTATAAACAGTCAAAAGGTTAGAAAGGTTTGTGGAGAGAGAGAGAGAGAGAGAGAGAGAGAGAGAGAGAGAGAGAGAGAGAGGAAGGCCCTGGTAAACAGAAGGGAAGAGTGTGAGTGAGTGAGTGAGTGTATAAAAAGAAAGTGAAAAACCCTGAGTGCAATGAGGGTGACACTTCACCTTACAAACATCTGTCCGGATAATGATATGTCAACACCAAACGCTTTTTCCCCGAAAACATTTCTGTATACAAGAGTGGATATGTTTGTCGCATCTGAGTTTGGGGGTTGTTTCGGGTGAGGGGGGGGAATGCAGGAGACTTTGAGAGAGAGAGAGAGAGAGAGTGGGAAAGAGAAATGCGTACACAAACAAACAGCAAGCAGGCGCGGGTGCACCCACAAACATACTCATAGAGAGAGAGAGAGAGAGAGAGAGAGAGAGAGAGAGAGAGAGAGAGAGAGAGAGAAAATCCTGCTCAACCTAAGAAAGTTTCTTATATATAGTATATATATATATATATATATATATATATATATATATATATATTAAGAAGGATCTCTTCTCTCTCTCTCTCGCTCTCTCTCTCTCTCTCGTTCTCTCTCCTCTTCCCCCTCTCTCATTTTCCTCGCATGGGCGTGAGGAAAAGAAAATTTGTCAGATTAACTCCGTTAACGACTCCTACCTCTTCCCCCCCTCCTTCTCCCATCTCCCTTCCCCCAATCATCCCCCTTCCCCACTGACCCCACCCCCCCCCCTCGAGATTTCGAAAAGATAGAATGGGAAGTTTTTTCCAGGGTGGCGGGGGGGGGGGAGGGGGGGGGGCGGGGGGGTGGGGGGAAGTTGGCGAAGTATCCTTAAGTGAATCGACGAGAAACCAAACTTCATGAATAGCATCGTTATGACCGCGAAAACTGGGAGATGAAAAAATCGTGAAGTTCTCTCTCTCTCTCTCTCTCTCTCTCTCTCTCTCTCTCTCTCTCTCTCTCTCTCTCTTTGGTACTGTTTTTCTTAAATCTCATGGTTCACTTTTTCTTGATTTCTTTGTTGTATTGATTTTGATGTTGGTTTTTTTTTTCTGTTTTTAATCGCGTGGTTAATTTCTTTCTGATTTTTTGGTTTATTCATTTTGGTGTTAGTTTATATTTTCTTTTTGGCTTTTATGGTTTGGTAATTAAATTTCGGAGGGGTTATTTTAGTCTCGTGGTTAACGTTTTCTTGAATTCTTTGTTTTTTTCTGTTTGGTATTAGTTAATTTTTTTTTCGTTTTTTCATTTATTTTGGTTTGGTAATTAAGTTTGGAAGATTTTTTTTTATATTGTGGTTCGATTCTTGATTTCTAAAAAATTAATTTTGGTGTTAGTTTTCACCTTTTTTGGCTTTTTTGAATTTTCTTTTGCAGGTAATCAAGTTTCTTGTGGGGGGGGGGGTGTTTATTTAATGTTGGTGTTAGATTTTTCTTTTTATAATTTGTATGTTTTTTTTTGTTTTGGTGGGAGGAATTAAATTTATTTTTTGTAATGACTAAAGCTATTGATTGCTTCTTTTTTGTGATTTCTGAAGATACTGATTTTTTTTTATTCGTGGTTTTTTCTTTATATTTGTTTTCTAGTTTATCTCGATAATTCTTTTTTACACTCTTTTCAGTAAATATTATTTTCTTCA